>NW_015554057.1:20925-25738 GCF_001515605.1 Sinocyclocheilus anshuiensis
TTGTAGACTGTGTAACGTGTGTGTGTGTGTGTGTGTGTGTGTGTGTAACACATCTGTGTTAAGAACCCTGTATAACACGTGTGTAATGTGTGTGTAACACATCAGTGTTATGAACCCTGTGTAACACGTGTGTGTGTGTGTGTGTGTGTAACACATCAGTGTTATGAAGCCTGTGTAACACGTGTGTGTGTGTGTGTGTGTGACACATCTGTGTTAAGAACCCTGTATAACACGTGTAATGTGTGTGTAACACATCAGTGTTATGAACCCTGTGTAACACGTGTGTGTAACACATCAGCGTTATGAAGCCTCTGTAACACGTGTGTGTGTGTGTGTGTGTGTGTGTGACATATCTGTGCCAATATATATATGTGTGTGTGTGTGTGTGTGTGGGTGTGTGTGTATGTGTCTGTGTGTATGTGTCTGTGTGAGTGTGTGTATATGTGTCTGTGTGTTTGTGTGAGAGAGAGTGTGTGTGTGTGTGTGTGCGTGCGTGCGTGCGTGTGTGTGTGTGTATGCGTGTGTGTTCAAACACATGAATGTAGTCTGTGTGATCTGTGCCTCACGTTCTGCTGGAAGAACACACAGAAACACTTCAGACGTGTGATTTTCACAGCAGTTTAATCAGAGCTTTGCTCCTCTCATACCCTTTTCAGAGGAATCAGAGAAAGAAAGATTTAACTGCAAACCAGCTTTACACACTTATAATGAGAATTAAACATGATTAAACAAATTAAACATGAATGTGTGATGTGGTTGCAGATATAGCAAATTCAACTAACGTGGTAGGTTAACTAGTTTGGGATCAAATGTTGGTCACTTATTGGGTGTGACTGAATAGTTCTTTTTGTAACTAAAATAATTGTTTATCATTTCAACAGATCAAACACCAAATTATGATTTTAATTGTTGGCTACAAGACTAAATGGACATGTATTAGTTTGTCAGGTGTGTTTGTTGGCCTGAGGCTGTTGAAAGTGTGTGTCTGTAACTCAGCTGTAGTTATGGTGTCAGCAGATGTTCAGGGACTCGTGAACAGATTCATATGTCGCAGTGACTCCATTTACTGACCAGCCGCAGAGCAAACACTTCATCGCGTCTCCCGCACGCTTCCCACAATCCTTTGTGTTTGTGGAGAAAGTCAGCATTGGGATGGAGGGACTGATGGACAGAAACGCTGCTCGTGTTCGGTTATATGAGCCACGCGATCGATAAACACTCCAGCTTCATCCTCATCAGCCTCCTCTTCCTCTTCTCCTCTAAAGTTCATGTGTGCGTGTGACCTTTGGGCTCTTCCGCAGTTCTTTCAGATGATTTGACCTTTGCGAGCACGTATGTGCCTCTGACCTTTGACCTGCTGTTAGCGTGCAGACACTTCATCGTACAGCATCTCATCATCTCAGTTCAGCTGCAAACGTAACGGGAATCACCGACCTGTGGCTCTTCACAAACGTGATGCTCTCGCTCTGTATGGTTGTCTTGTTTTCTGGTACAAATGTCTAAAGATTCTTAAATCAAGACACATTTACTTGAGATGCAAAATGACAGAAGACTTGTTTTCTGAAAAAAAATGTATCTAAATGAAGTGAGTTTATGATTCAAACAAGAACAAATAATGTGCCAGTGGAGTCAGAAAGTTCAAATGAATTCAAAGGGAAAACAAGCTGATTTTTCTGATCTTGTTGACAGATATTGCTCATGTTTTAAGTAGAAACTCATTGTGATCAATTTTTCAGAAAGCAATACTTAATATCTGCAGTAAATGTATTGATTTGAGGATGTTTAGATGCTTGTACTGGAAAACAAGAGAAAAATACTGCGGAAGAATGTTTTTTGCAAACAGCATTTTGTTTGTTCACATTTCATGTGTCAGGTGAACTGCTGAAGATGACTGCATTGAGAGAGAGTTCATGTGAGTGAATCTTCACGTCGCTCTCAGTAAAGCACGTGTGTGAAGTGAGTCCTGCTCTGAACGGAGAATAAAACGCCTGAATCATTGATGAGGGTCCTGCTGTAATCCAGTACAGTCTGATAAGATCAGTGAGCGTCCGTCTGTCTCTCATGAGCTCACTGCAACACTCACTAAAGTCATGCTGTGAATTATAAAACAAACATTATAATAATTATATAATCAATATTACAAACAATTATTATAATAAAAAAAATATAAAACACTCTTTTATAAAAACAGAAATTGAACACGAGCGTGTTGAGTGTGCGGCAGGAGAAGTATGTGTGCTGTATATTAGTAGTGTGTGTACGTGTGCGTGTGTGTGCGTGTGTGTGCATCTGTGTGTGCGCGTGTGTGTGTGTGTGTGTGTGTGTGTGTGTGTGAGTGTGCATGTGCGTGTGTGTGTGTGTGTGTGTGTGTGTGTGTGAGTGTGTGTGAGTGAGTGTGTGCGTGTGCGTGTGTGTGTGTGTGTGCGTCTGTGCATGTTTATGTGGTTTATGAGGACACAAATTTGTATAATAACATGGGTATGACATAGGTATTACAACGAGAAGGTGATGTGTGTTTCAGGTCATGAACTCGCTTCACTGTCATTGATCAGAATGTTCCAGACCAGCTGAGGCCAAACTCTCTCTCTCTATCTCTCTGTCTCTCGCCCAGTTTTCAGTTTTAATATGTGTGTGCTTTATAGCATGACAAAATCATCCAAAAGGCCAGATTTATAATCGACTAAAGACATAGTGATGAAAAGGTGTGGACACGTTTATTTCTGCAGCTGATCTTATTGCATATGCATTTAGAGGAGTTTCACTTTCAGACACAACGTTTATGTGAAGAAAGGATTTAAATTAAGTATTTACTAAGGTTTGTGCTAGTCAGTTTACTGACATTAACACCCAATAAAAGCACGTCTGCGGCCATTCTGCTCATTGTGCTGCTCCTGCTAGTGTTGCTCATTCTGGAAACTGTCAGTAGATCAGCAGAACTTTTCATGCATTTCAGCGCTCTCACGCTCATTTGCCCTGTTTAGTAAATCTGCCCCTAAACATTTGCAGAGTGTAAAAAATATTTGTTTTGCAGCTGAAAATCTACAGGACACATACAAGCAGTGCAGAGTCATAATTATTATTCCTCCAGATATTTTTTGTCCGTTCTCAATATTTCTTTGTGCATTTAAGTTCAGTTCCTTGTGTCTTTTCCTCTTCTTTTATTACTGTTTTAGTGATGTTTTTTTTCATTTAGCAGAAATGTTTCTGCATAAAGCGACTTAAAATGAGAACGATCATAGCAGTTGAAATACAAAAGCTCTTGGTAAAGCAGAGGTTGAATTAGATCTTTCTTCATGCAGCAGAAGGTGGGTTCCTCCAGCAGTCTGTCTCAGGTGAAGCCGCTCTTCAGCTGAAGGTGACTTTGCTCTGAGCTGTGCTCTCTAAGGTCCTGCAGCGGCTGCAGTGCAGTCACTGCGTTTAATCCGGGAATAAGGGAAGAGTGGAAATGAAACTGATACAGGAGAACAAAAGCTTGAGAGTCTCTTTTCCAGCTGCGCGGAGCCGTTCCTGCGGGACGCCGAGAGGAGCGCCGCTGTTTGTTCAGCATAAGTCTGTAGTTAAGTAGATTGGGGAGCTGGGCTGCTCGGTAATTACGGAGCAAATTAAAATGAGGAAATGTATTTTAGTTGAGCTCCCTCCTCTGAGCGCCAGAGAAAGAAAGGAGTGGATGTGAAAATACAATCTGAAAATGAGAGAGCAATATCAAAGTGCTCCCTCATTCCCCGACGCAATTACCCGCCATTCTCCTTCATTAGCGTTAACTGATGACACTCCCTCCGTCGACCTCTGACCCCAGATCATCACCCGGACTCTAACTTACTCTAACACAAACTTTGAGTGAATTGTGATGAGATCGGTGTTGTAGACAGGTTCTTCTTCCCTGCATGAGCTAGTCGACCCGTTAGCATTGTATCATCAGTTATTCATTTTAGAATTCAAACAACATTAAAAAAGGTTTAAGTCATGTTTTAGAATGTAATTTAAATAATAAAAAAGGATGATGCAGATATGAATGATAGCATTGTTTATTCATTTGTTTTATTTAGTTAAATTACATCTCAAAACAGGAATCAAATGAGCAATTTTAAATGTCTATTAATTCTTTTTGTTTAAATAATTACATTTGTAACTGATTCCTTCATTTTATTTTCATGCGTCACTCCTAGACCTTGATGCAGCTCTCCAGCTTCACTTTGACATTCATGAACTTCTGACAACAATGTACACAACTCTAAACATCATATTAGTATGTGCATAACCCGAACCAGGACTGCAGTAGCGGAAGAGCTCATTGTTAGCTGATGTCAAGCGTGCTGTGAACGGTTACTCAGCACAATAATAAAGTAGGACAATGAACTGAAACAAGCCGTAATAAAACATTGGACGCGTAATAGAAGCGGCCGTCGGCGCTGCGCTTTCCATTATTTATCAAATCACGTGAAATATATGAAATTGAAACCTTTGTTTTCCTTCACACACAGACAAAGCAATTTGGCCAAATGATGCGCTCTGGAGAGGCACGGACACGGGATGATCTGATCCGCGGGCACGAGAGCTCAGCTTCTGTCTTAAAGAAAGAAACGACTGTCGCATTACCAGAATATAATCGATCCCTCGACTGTAGGACATTACTGATCTCATGAATAATTCAGACGCGCTGCGTCCGAGTAACGCAACACTATAGGTATGTATTTCACGCATGGTGCGCTGAGCCGTGTACGTGTGTGTGTGTGTGTGTTTGTGTGTCTGAGTGTGTGTGTGTGTGTGAGAGAGAGAGAGAGAGTGTGTGTGTGTGTGTGAGTGAGTGAGTGTG
>NW_015554057.1:25925-26137 GCF_001515605.1 Sinocyclocheilus anshuiensis
AGTGTGTGTTCTTCATTTGCTTCATATCTTCAATCTGCTTCTGTCACACATTCACTGACTTATCAAAGCAGCAGCACGTCTGCTCTCATTACCGCCGCAAAGCCTTTAAAACAGAGATTAGGGTAAAACTCACACACACACACACACTCGCTCAGGAGGAGCAAAGAGGACAGTAACTAAAGAGGTTGAAAACTGCGTGTGTATATGTGTGT
>NW_015554057.1:26426-28963 GCF_001515605.1 Sinocyclocheilus anshuiensis
ACACACACACACACACACACACACACACACAGAGAGGGCAGAGGAGAGCTGCGCCGTCAGGCATCTCTGTGGAAACAAACAGCTCATTATGCGTCTGAGTGCAGATTGATGGAGAAGCTCAGCAGTCTGATGCGTATTACACACACACACACACACACACACAGACATGCTCAGGTGAGGGAATTGGACTGCGCTGAGATCAGCCTGCAGGGAGACACACACGGTTAATGTAATCCATCAGTCTGATCTCTCTGTCTGTTTACTCTCTCCATCACAGACGCACTGCATTACTCACACTCCTGTGTGTCTGTAGCCCTCAGGAACCAAACACACACTTCAGCGCAGCTCACACACTCTCAGAGTCTGGTCTGAACCAGATCAGACCGCTCTCTCACACACACACTGGTCAATTATCCGCACGCGCTGTCTTTGCCTTTATTACAGCACAATCATCCTGGAGTGGAAATAGTGTGGCGCTGTTTGTGATCTGATTTTCTCTGCTGGATTTGCTGCTTCAGGCTCACATCTGTGTGTGTGTGTGTGTTTTAAGAAGTGTTGGCTAATAATAAAGGGTTTTTTCCTCTCTGCAGAAAGGCTATTCATCTTGTATGCCCTTGTGAAGGTTTTTCTTGTCAAGGAGAGATGAAGAGAGAGACGGGCTGAAGCTGCTGTATGGAGAAACAGGATCTGCTGATGTGGATGAGAGATATGGAGAAGAGCTGGAGTTATCAGGAGCTCTCCAGTTAACAAAAGCCTCTTTAATAAAACACCACTGCCAAAAGCACAGAGATGCTATATCTATATCACACACACACACACACGCCGGCTGAATGAGAGACGCCAGCCTCCCGTCTGTAAAATTAGAGCGTTGCACTAATGAAGGAGCTGATTTCACACTGAAGACGCTAGCAGATCTGAATCGGGTCAAACACGAGAGCGAATGGACTGTTCAACTGTCCTCTTTATTTCGTCGAGTTTGTGCAGTCTAGTCTCAGCCCTGTGTTGTTTGACTGAATAAGGCTCTTCTCATCTCGGTGATATCTGTTTTTACGCTCATAAATCAGAGACGTGATGGCGCAGGTCTTATATTTAGCTCTGCTGCAGTGATAAAAAGATAAAAATCCTCTGAATAAATATGATGGGCTCATTGCTTCAGTTATAAACTCAATTATATATTCATTTTCTCCCGACATGACAAAAACATCTCCAAAAAGCAAGCACAAGCTTAATGAAGGTCACTGGAAAACACAGGACTGATATTTGGAGAAGTGGCTCTGCTAACATCGACTCTTTTCCTTTGTTTTCTTTGAATGGCTTTGGATAAAAGTGTCTGTTAAATGAAAAAATGAGTCCTCACAAACACACAGATTTCATATCTCTCCTGTAAAAGCACAGGAACTGAAGGCTGTGCTGTGATTTTTGCCACTGTAAATGTCATGAGCGATGATTAAAGGGGTCATATGATGTTGCTAAAAAGAACATTATTTTGTGTATTTGGTGTAATGAAATGTGTTTATGTGGTTTAAGGTTCAAAAAACACATTATTTTCCACATAATGTACATTATTGTTTCTCCTCTATGCCCCGCCTTTCTGAAACGCGTCGATTTTTACAAAGCTCATCGTTCTGAAAAGCGAGGTGTGCTGTGATTGGCCAGCTATCCAGTGCATTGTGATTGGCCAGCTGCTGTATGGAGAAACAGGATCTGCTGATGTGGATGAGAGATATGGAGAAGAGCTGGAGTTATCAGGAGCTCTCCAGTTAACAAAAGCCTCTTTAATAAAACACCACTGCCAAAAGCACAGAGATGCTATATCTATATCACACACACACACACACGCCGGCTGAATGAGAGACGCCAGCCTCCCGTCTGTAAAATTAGAGCGTTGCACTAATGAAGGAGCTGATTTCACACTGAAGACGCTAGCAGATCTGAATCGGGTCAAACACGAGAGCGAATGGACTGTTCAACTGTCCTCTTTATTTCGTCGAGTTTGTGCAGTCTAGTCTCAGCCCTGTGTTGTTTGACTGAATAAGGCTCTTCTCATCTCGGTGATATCTGTTTTTACGCTCATAAATCAGAGACGTGATGGCGCAGGTCTTATATTTAGCTCTGCTGCAGTGATAAAAAGATAAAAATCCTCTGAATAAATATGATGGGCTCATTGCTTCAGTTATAAACTCAATTATATATTCATTTTCTCCCGACATGACAAAAACATCTCCAAAAAGCAAGCACAAGCTTAATGAAGGTCACTGGAAAACACAGGACTGATATTTGGAGAAGTGGCTCTGCTAACATCGACTCTTTTCCTTTGTTTTCTTTGAATGGCTTTGGATAAAAGTGTCTGTTAAATGAAAAAATGAGTCCTCACAAACACACAGATTTCATATCTCTCCTGTAAAAGCACAGGAACTGAAGGCTGTGCTGTGATTTTTGCCACTGTAAATGTCATGAGCGATGATTAAAGGGGTCATATGATGTTGCTAAAAAGAACATTATTTTGTGTATTTGGTGTAATGAAATGTGTTTATGTG
>NW_015554057.1:29516-30820 GCF_001515605.1 Sinocyclocheilus anshuiensis
ACACACACACACACTCACACACACACACACACTCACACACACACTCTCACACTCACGCTCACACACAGACACACACACACACACGCACGTGAGGTTAGCGATGTTTAGTAGGCTGTTTTCATGTGCTGTATGCTTTGTTTCCATGTGCTGTGATTTGTAAATTCTGTTGAACTAATTGTTGGATGAAAAGGTGCTGCTAAGATTATTTCTGCATTAATTCACCCTCATTTTGATCCAAACCTGTTTGACGTTCTTTCTTCAGTGGAAGATTGAAGCTTTGCTCTTTTCTGTTAAATGAAAGTGAATCATTACTGCTGTCATACACACAAAAACACCACAGAATTATTACCATAATATTAGACGATTAATCAATGTCTCGAGTCTTCTGAAGTCATTTGATCGTTAGTGTGAGGAACAGCTGAATTGATTATTCATTAGATGTGCAGCTCAGCTCTCACTGGAAACGTGTGTCTGATTTGTGAATGAATCTGATTTTTGAGTTGGATCTTTCATGAATCGGCCCTGATTCCTGATTTCTTCGTGAATCAGACTGATCCAGTCTTCGGCTCACTGAATCAGTGACTCACTGGAGGAAGACATTATTATCAGTTAACACTTGCATTTCAGTTCCTTTCTGTTCAAAGATGTGAAGAGCAGCAGTCATATGAGCCGCTTTCATGATGCTTTTATGGCGCTGCTATGTCTTCTGATGTAGACTTCAGTACATTATAATGACATAATGGTTAGTTAACTAATGGTCAGTTTCTATATCAGCCCAAGGAGTCGTGAGTAAATATTGTGTAAAGTAAGTGTTCGTTTCATTTCAGCAGTTTTCTCGTTGGCTGTCTCTGTTTGACGGTGTTTCTTTCGGAGCTTGACCGCCGCTGTTCTCCGTGTGCTTTCATTATATCTGCTGCTGTCCTGACCTTCTGACAGATCCTCTGGATCAAGCTGAAGCAGCACCAGACCAACGCGCTCATGTTCACGCCAGAGGAACAAGTGCTGGAAAACAGAGCGGGTTTGCGGCTGTCCGCTCCTCTCAATCTCTTTACAGGCCTCCTAAAATACAGTGATGCACAAATCGCTCTTAACCGGAGGTGTGTGTGCGTTTGTGTGATTAAAGTGAATTTAATAACCTTTCACGAACGCTCAAGAAAGAGACGTAAACTCCCACCTCTGCTGTCTCTCACACACACACACACACACACACACACACACACACATCACCTCTCTCACACACATCACCTCTCTCACACACACACACACACACACACACACACACACACGCACACACACAGACACAC
>NW_015554057.1:31168-33664 GCF_001515605.1 Sinocyclocheilus anshuiensis
CACACACACACAGACACACACACACACACACACACACACACACACACACACACACACACACTCGCTCCAGCACTCATTTGGAGACACCCTATAAGACCCATTCACACATGATATTAGTGTGTGTGTGTGTGTGTGTGTGTGTGTGTGTCTGTGTGAGAGTGATTGATGGTCTGTCTCTCTCTGACAGAATGTTAATAGAAAAATAATTGCAGTGCAGAAGATCAAATAAAATAAACTGAGGAAGACATTAATGAGCATGAAGACTGTTTGTCATCGCCAGAGCAATACCTTTTCATTACAGACACACACGTCAAAGCTTGGACAGCAATAAGAAGGAAACACCAAAACAGATCTATTTTATTTAAGGGCTTTTCTGATCGTCCTCAGCATGTTGATCTAATTCTGTGTCTGGAAAATTGTGATCTGTGACTGTTTATTATGTTGAATATCAAAGTGATTTGTGTCTGTTTGTGGACATATTCTTGTTTTTAGATTTGTGGAGTAAAAGTTATAGTTTGTATAAGTTTGATGGGACGCCAGAATTGGCACAGAAGGACCGAGTAGCATACTTGTGTTATTATTTTTACTGTAATTCATGTGGTTATTATTCATTATTTAATTAGATGTACATTTAAGACATCTTCACTTTACAGTAAAACTTGTATTTAAGTGAAATCGTTTAATTTGCATTCACAGAGCTGCTATTATGGCAAATCTTCAATTAAAATACCGGCAATTAAGTTAGTAAATATTCCTGTTCTTCCTCATCTCTCCCTCCTCTTCTGTCGTGACGTCATCGTGTGGTTGAAGAATTATTATTATATTTGCTGTGAAGTCGAGAAATGTCTCTCTAATGTGTGTGTAATTGAGGGCAGGATGTTTTCTGTGGAGGCGCAGCCTGTGTTTAGGATCCGGTGTGTCTGTGTCCGTCTCTCTCTCTCCCTCGTTCAGACGCGAGTCACGCCCGCTGGAGTCAGGCAGCAGACATCAGAATCGCGCGCGCGGTGAGTCCATCGGTCGGTGGGATGGCAGCGGCAGCGGCTCCGTGATGCGGCTGTGTGGGGCTTTACTGCTGATCGTACTGACGGCGGGTGAGTGGATATTAAATCCCTGATTAATGCCGAAAAACAGCAGCAGCAGCGACTTTACTGAAGATCATTTAAATGGCTGGATTATAATGAATGGCCAGTGATTTTAATGAGCTTTAATCTTATGCTAAATTTACACGCTGAAATAAAACAACAATTAAATCCCCGTTTTAATTAGTACTACAGTTAAATGACTGAATTTTAGTTCCGCTTTTTTCTGTATTTTCTGCATTTATGGGTTGAGAAGAATAAAAGACTGAGATTGTAACACTTATTAACGATGATTAATTGTGCCTTGTTTTATTTTTAATATTCTAAATGAAATTAATAAATCTAAATGAATAGATTTATCGATGATCATTGATACAGTGAAATATTAATTTTCCTGTTTTTTAAAACTGTTTTTCACTGCTATAAATTCTGTTCCGCTTCAGTCAGATAATGTGCGATTCACTTATAAATTGGAAAGATGTTAATGATTTTATTAAACAACTATTAATATGAAGTGTTCAGTATTCAAAGCAAATTCAAAATACATGATAAAACACTCGCCAGTCTGGCTCATATTTCACCTTTTAAATAATGAAATATATTAATATATAAATATATTTTTATAAATATATTTTATTTACAATTAAACACATTTTTCCCATTTATTTGGAGTTTGTTAGATAGATTCAAACTACTCTAATGTCCAGATAAAAAAATAAACAAACAAAATAAAAAAAATTAAAAATAATAATAAATTAAAAAGGGTTTTATTATTCAAATCAGCATAAATTAAGGCAGTAAAACAAATACTACTATGATGAATACTTAACAATTTCAACAATATAATTTTTCCTGTTAAAGTAATCAAAATGAGATTTTTGTTTTGATTCTCTTCTTAATGCAGAATTGTGGGAAATGATTTTAAATTGCGCTCATTGAGTGTAGAAAGCCAAAATCATGGTTTTAGAACAATTTTGACATATATAAACCGCGTCTCTAGGAGAATTACATCCGATTTCAGAGCAACTCCAGTATGAGTTATTCAGTTTATCATAGATTTGCATGAAGGAATGCAATGAATTCTAGTGATTACAAATAAACTAATGTTAGAAAATATGAATGAAATATATTTATAATTTCTATTCATCAATTAACCAGTAAACGAATACAGTTGCCCTACACTGTTTGCCTGCGTCATTAAACAGAATGCACTGGATTGAAACGAAATAAAAATCACTGTATCAAAGTTAAAGGCGACACAAAGCTGAGTGTGTGCAGAAATCACAACCGATGATGATGATGAAGATGTGTGTGTGTGTGTGTGTGTGTATGTGCAGAAATCACAACTGATGATGATGATGATGAAGATGTGTGTGTGTGTGTGTGTGTGTGTGTGTGTGTGTGTGGAGAAATCACA
>NW_015554057.1:34031-42018 GCF_001515605.1 Sinocyclocheilus anshuiensis
GTGTGTGTGTGTGTGTGTGTGTGTGTGTGTGTGTGTGTGTGTGTGTGTGTGTGTGTTAATGTGTGTGAGTGTGTGTGTGTGTGTGTGTGTGTGTGTTAATGTGTGTGTGCGCAGGCGTGAGCGCGGCGCTGCAGATCCAGTGCTATCAGTGTGAAGACATTCGGCAGGACGACTGCTCCTCGCCAGAGTTCATCGTCAACTGCACCGTCAACGTGCAGGACATGTGTCAGAAGGAAGTGCTGGTCATGGAGGATGGTAAGGATGCCGCATCACTTCCTGTACTGCCTGTTGCTATGGTGGCGCACTAGTCTCATTAGCTGACTGATGATGATCATGGTGATGATGATCATATGTGCAGTGAACGCTGCTGCTCTCGTTGAAAATCACTATTATATTAGTGAAATAATTAATCAATAAAAGAAAGGACTGAGATAAAAGAGAGTTAGATAAATAAGAGGCTGACATGGGCTGCCGTCACTCGTCCAGAAATCTCGCAGGAACAGAAGAGCCACTGGCTCTGACAGGCTGTTCTTCAATCTGAAGGCAGATTTCCAGCTGAACTTGTGATTGGAGACGCTGTAGATCTCCTGTGTTTCTCCATCAGCCGTCAGCTGATCAAAACTGGACTTTGCAGTAGTGCAGTACTTTCACACAATACATTAGCACTGTAAGCATGGAATGCTTGGTAGTAATGAACTGAAGTCATCCCTGCTAACACACAACGTAACAGTTACGTAATGTATAGGTATTTTTTGGTAATTTCATGACTTACCAATTGACAACGTAACTACGACGTTGCATGTCCGTAATTTCATTACCACCAAATTACCAACTCACAACGTTGTTAGTACGTCCTCCTAACATTGTAAGATTACCAAGGACGTTCCAGATACGTAATCTATTCGTAATAAATAAGTAATTTCATGCCTTACTGACAATGTAACTGCAACGTCGTATGAACGTAATTTCATTACCATCATTTACACGTTCTTTATATCTCTTATTACCAAAAATTGCATTTTGAAATGTGTAATTAGATGCAAGATTTAAATTTACCTTAAGATAATGTTTCTTTTCATCAAGTCAGAACATGGACAAGTGCTTTTAATAGTGACGTGACATACAGCGCGCGCTCCTCCACAACTGACACACGTGACACACGTGCGCATAGTATAATGTTGACAGGAAAGGAAAATATTTTTTTCTTGAGTCGTGAAACTTTTTATTTTGTAACGAGTTATGAAGATAACGTTGAAATAATGACACAGATCCGGCTACACCATCTCATCCGCTGCAGATACTGAATCAGGAAAGCACGTTTGCCTGAGGCACTTTTTTACTTCAACTGTGTCTGACAGAAGAATTCATTGTTCTGAGGTGAGTCTTACCAGCACACAACTATTGATCCACGACGTTGCAACGTGACAAAGTTACGTCGTGACGACGAAACCGGGAACCGGCATGCGTCCAGTAAAGATCTCGCTACTCCTCACTGCTCCTCCGACTGCTTCTTCATTGGCTCCTCACTGTTCCTTCATCTGCTCTTCACCGCTCCTTCATCTGCTCCTCTCTACTCCTCACTGCTCCTCCATCTGCTTTTTCATTGGCTCCTCACTGTTCCTTCATCTGCTGCTCACCGCTCCTTCATCTGCTCCTCTCTACTCCTCACTGCTCCATCTGCTCCTCACCGCTCCTTCATCTGCTCCTCACTGCTCCTCCATCTGCTTTTTCATCGGCTCCTCACTGTTCCTTCATCTGCTCTTCACCGCTCCTTCATCTGCTCCTCTCTACTCCTCACTGCTCCATCTGCTCCTCACCGCTCCTTCATCTGCTCCTCTCTACTCCTCACTGCTCCATCTGCTCCTCGCCACTCCTTCATCTGCTCCTCACTGCTCCTCCATCTGCTTTTTCATCGGCTCCTCACTGTTCCTTCATCTGCTCTTTACCGCTCCTTCATCTGCTCCTCACTGCTCCTCACCGCTCCTTCATCTGCTCCTCACTGCTCCTCACCCCTCCTTCATCTGCTCCTCACTGCTCCTCACTGCTCCTCCATCTTCTCCTCACTGCTCCTCCATCTGCTCCTTCATTTGCTCCTCAATCTGCTTCTTCATCGGCTCCTCACCACTCCTTCATCTGCCCCTCACTGCTCCAATTAATCGGCACTGATAGTTGATTGCTGGAACTATCGGCAAAAATCCACACCAATAGTTTTTCTGGGTTGCGTCCATTGCTGGAGCGGCTGAGAAGGTCCGTTGTCATTATACAGCACCTCAAATGGTTAAAACAATGTGACCAAAACACACTGATCTGTTCATTCAGCCGACAGAAATCCTGCCGTACCACAGAGTGCCATTCACACAGTTTTCCTTTAAATTACATTATATTTGTCCCAGATCGTTGTTAATGTACATATAGACTTCACCCTGGGCTGGAAGATTGTGCATTGTGCATTTTTCAGAGAAACGTTTGTCTTTCTGTGGCTCTAATAAAGTCTGTATGCTTCATTTAGAGAGTTATAATAATAGATTGCGCTTTTTCTTTCCGTTTTGCTCTGTTTTTTTTAACAACGAACTTCAAACTCATCTATGCCGCTTTTTTGATCATTCTTGAAGTGAACTTTGGTGATTAAATAAACTGTTTCAGACCGCCGCTTGAAATGAACGCGACACGTCCGGTGTGTGTGATACCTGCGAATTCTCCTAGACGTGCCGATTTATTCATGTACAAGGTATGGTTCAGTCCGTTTTTTTTTTTATAGTAAAGCACTATTTTAGTTTTCATTCAGTATTCATTTTAAATTAATCGGTATCGGCCAGTGTGGTCCAATCTAGTTATCGGTATTGATAAAATCCACTATCGGTCGACCTCTAGTCTTTTTTCAGTGTTGATGCTTAAACTTAAGGAAGTGATAAATGAACACAGAAGTCAATTTTGACAATTAATGCATAAAGAAAATTAAGCTTACTTACTTTTTTTTTTTGTCACATTATTTTCATGACATTTAAGTTTTAAAATTATCATTACTGTAATTCATCTGGACATTTCACATTAGAGTTTGTAATTATTTGTAATAGATTCCTTTTACTATAAAAATACAGCGGTGCAACAATATTGAGATTTCAGACAGCATAAATTAAAGGCAGAACAACGAATATTATCATAATTTATAGAACAATTTGGGAGAATTTAATGCAGAAAATCTTAATGATCTTAAAGTTCTTTATGCAAAATACAATTATCTGTTTAATTTCTGGTAACTTTCAGGACAGATGTGAGTTGTATTCCTGTTATTTCTGAGATTCACAATATCATGAGAATATGCGTGAGCATGACGGCACACCTGCCGTCTGTGGAACTGTAGGTTCACTATTGTGAATGTGTGTTTGTGCAGGGATTCACTACAGGAAGTCATGTGCGTCGTCAGGGGCGTGTCTGATCGCGTCGTCGGGCTACCAGCAGTTCTGCACAGGGAAGCTGAACTCCGTCTGCATCACCTGCTGCAATACGGCACTCTGCAACGGCCCACGGTACAAGAGAAGAGCGACGTCCCACGCCTGCAGACCCTCCGTCAGCCACTACACCGCCCCGCTGCTCAGCCTCATCCAGCTCTACCTCTGCTCGCACTGCCCCGCACGTGTCTGATATGTGTGTGTGTGTGTGTGTGTGTGTGTGTGTATGAGACTCACGGGACGGAGCGTAGCGTCAGAGAGCGTCTGCTGGCAGGAGCAGCTCTCACAAGTTACAGAGTCTGTCTGTGTGCTTTCCTTCATTGTCATTATTAATGGACCTGTGTGCAGGGCTTCCTCATTTAATCCCACCAATCACAGCACACACACAGAGATAAACACCCGTGTTTCACTGACAGCAGGACAATCCTCTTCATCAAACATCGTCAGCTAGAATTATCACTAAACATTACTCAGCTATCATTTATATCATTATAGTTCTTGATAAATGATACATTGAATTCTATATCAATATTGTAATAGAATCATTTATTGGTTGTGTATTTCATTATATGTATAGTATAGCCATGTATAGGCACAAACCTTTAAAACTGTTACTGAACATTTTCTACCAATGACAAAAGATGCAGTTCACCGAACACACATGGGCATATAGGGGCATGATGTCACACTATATGGGGTAAATTGTCACACTGAGGACAAACTATCATGAAACCAAAAAAAACACCAAGCTCTTGTTTTGGCTAATTGTAATGTATATATGAAATAAATGAGGAGATCTACAGCAGAGCACTTTAGCTCATGTTCATCAGGTCTGATGGACAGGTGAGGAACTCAACTCTAGTCCTGATCTAATCACCTGGTGGACATATAAAGACGACTTGCTGTTCACACTTTCAGTAAACTCTTCCTTCACGCATTTATGACTGTAAACCCTATCGATAAGAAACAGTCCTAGTCTCCCCTATATATTCATAAGTCTACTCAGTCTTTATTATTATTATTATTTTAGGAGTATGAGAATGATGCAGTGCCTCAGCTCCTCTAACTGCAGCTCCGCTCACTCTAAACATTCATCAACACACTTCACATACAAACCAAACCTACATGATCCACAAGACCTTTCCATCCCTCGGTTCTCCTGATGCTCTTTATCTTCTGTTGTGTCAGTGTTCATCATGTGTCTCTGATTCTCCAGCATCTTTTGCTTTTCAATGACTGTGATGTTGAGATCATCATGAGGATGGAAACCGTTGAAGATCTGATCGCTGGAGATTGTGTTTGTCTGGTGGGAAGGACGTAACGCTCTCATGTAGCTTCTGAATACAAATAGGACCTTTGATCTCCTATAATTGTATGAATGCAGATGGTTTCTAAAGGCAAACGTATGCACTCAACTCCATTTACATAAAGAACCAGTCGGAGTTTTGGACACTTTTGATTGAATATAATTTAATAAAATGTGTTTGATTACACATGTGTGAGGGATAATATGCAGTCATTATCTCAAAATAATGGCTTCTCAAATAAAATCATGGACAGCACTTGATTTGAGTTTACATTATTATCTGACTTCACTTCTGTAAAGTGATGCTCTTCCTCAGTATGTTGTCCTTATTTCCAGCACAAATGTCTAAAGATCAAGATGCATCTACTGCAGAATCAAGATGACTTAATATATTAGGGCTTGTTTACCTTATTTTGATTTTTGACCACATTGGCAGATTTTTTTCTCATTTTATGTATAAACTCAATCAATTTTGATACATTTTCCAGAAAATAAGATTTAATTTCTCATGTCATTGTGCTTCTCCAGTATATAACAAAATTTCAGCATTAATTTATGTTATTATTAATCTAAAATACAAGCTTTATAGCTTTAGTGTGTGTAGATTTAATTTCATTGTGCTTCTCCAGTATATAACAAAATTTCAGCATTAATTTATGTTATTATTAATCTTTAATCTAAGCTTTATAGCTTTAGTGTGTGTGTGTGTGTGTGTGTGTGTGTGTGTGTGTGTGTGTGTTTCTCAGACTGCAGCTCCACTGCTGGAAACCCAGAGGGCTTCATTAAAGCCAACTCTGCAGTTAGTGTCAGAGAGAAACAGTCATATGAACGCAGAGACACACACTGGTCTATTCAATTCAATTCAAAAATTGCTTTATTGGCATGACTGTAAAAAATACAATATTGCCAAAGCTTGGAATATATGTAGAGAAACATAATAACAATGAAAAGATTATAACAATTTAAACTTAAATTTAATTTAACTTAAACTTAACACACTGAGGTCAGATACAGTACACATACTACACACATCCAGTGCTGCTGTCTGTCCCTCTCCTACTACTGTCTTTATTTGTTCCTCTTCAGCCATGGCTGTACATTTCTTTATGATGTTTGTGAATTTGTTCATGTATAGGTCTCTTAGGTCTCTTAATTTGTAACAGTTAAGTAGGAAGTGCGTCTCTGTCTTGATCTCTCCTGTCTGTCTGAGATGTCTGAGAATGGTGCAATAATTCTCGCGAGAATCGGAAATGTGTTTACTTAAGTTGCATCCGAATATGCCTACTTCCCTACTATATAGTAGGAGAAAAGAGTAGGTGAAGAGATTAGAATGTCCGAAACCTCAGTATTCATACCACAGACACTAAACATTCTTGCAAACTGTCTAAACTGAATTATACATGCAGACATTCATGAGAGGAGTTTTAAACAGCAAATTAGTCATTCAGAGAACAAATGTTATTTTTTAACATGAAACATTTACAGAGGTCCGGACCTCTGGCTACGAGCCTGAATGCAATAAATAAATAAATAATAAAGTGTTTAAAGGAGTCTCATTACAAATTTGCAATTTATAATTTATCACCCAATAGTGGTTCGTTTCAATATTGCTTAGGTGGGATGCGATCTTGCTCAACAGCTTTTGGTTTAATATTGAAATATGACAGAATTTTGTGCCTAATTATAGTAATTGGTTTAAAATCATCTCCCATAACATAGATTCACCTGAAAGGAAAGCCCTATGGGGACAAAAAAAGGAAGGAGAACGAGAACAAAATTGAGAGTGAAGCTAAGAGAAGAGACAGGTGGCAAAGTGGCTTTTCACAGCCGAGCCCTGTTCCCATCCACTGTGGGACTGGTTGGGAGCCAAAAAATCCCACACTACAGCAGTTTATAAACTGCTGATAAAAATTCAAGCTTTTCCCTGAGAATTTCCTTCAGCTATCCTCTCAGCTCAAGGAAAATGTGTGTGTTTGTCAGTGTGTGTGTGTGTGTGTGTGTGTGTGTGTGTGAGTGTTTCTCAGACTGCAGCTCCACTGCTGGAAACCCAGAGGGCTTCATTAAAGCCAACTCTGCAGTTAGTGTCAGAGAGAAACAGTCATATGAACGCAGAGACACACACTGGTCTATTCAATTCAATTCAAAAATTGCTTTATTGGCATGACTGTAAAAAATACAATATTGCCAAAGCTTGGAATATATGTAGAGAAACATAATAACAATGAAAAGATTATAACAATTTAAACTTAAATTTAATTTAACTTAAACTTAACACACTGAGGTCAGATACAGTACACATACTACACACATCCAGTGCTGCTGTCTGTCCCTCTCCTACTACTGTCTTTATTTGTTCCTCTTCAGCCATGGCTGTACATTTCTTTATGATGTTTGTGAATTTGTTCATGTATAGGTCTCTTATTGATTTAAATTTGTAACAGTTAAGTAGGAAGTGCGTCTCTGTCTTGATCTCTCCTGTCTGTCTGAGAATTACCTGGCTGGTGCAATAATTCTCGCGAGAATCGGAAATGTGTTTACTTAAGTTGCATCCGAATATGCCTACTTCCCTACTATATAGTAGGAGAAAAGAGTAGGTGAAGAGATTAGTATGTCCGAAACCTCAGTATTCATAAAAGAGTAGGCGAGAAATCCCCAGATGAATGAATGATGTCCTACTCAACAAATTAGAATACTTCATAAGACCAATAAAAAAACATTTTTAGTGAATTGTTGGCCTTCTCAAAAGTATGTTCGTTTACTGTACATGTACTCAATACTTGGTAGGGGCTCCTTTTGCTTTAATTACTGCCTCAATTCGGCGTGGCATGGAGGTGATCAGTTTGTGGCACTGCTGAGGTTTCTTTGACAGTGGCCTTCAGCTCATCTGCATTTTTTGGTCTCTTGTTTCTCATTTTCCTCTTGACAATACCCCATAGATTCTCTATGGGGTTCAGGTCTGGTGAGTTTGCTGGCCAGTCAAGCACACCAACACCATGGTCATTTAACCAACTTTTGGTGCTTTTGGCAGTGTGGGCAGGTGCCAAATCCTGCTGGAAAATTAAATCAGCATCTTCAAAAAGCTGGTCAGCAGAAGGAAGCACGAAGTGCTCCAAAATTTCTTGGTAAACGGGTGCAGTGACGTTGGTTTTCAAAAAACACAATGGACCAACACCAGCAGAGGACAATGCACCCCAAATCATCACAGACTGTGGAAACTTAACACTGGACTTCA
>NW_015554057.1:43024-43403 GCF_001515605.1 Sinocyclocheilus anshuiensis
ATTGAATTTATTTAATACACGAGTTTCACAATTTGAGTTGAATTACTGAAATAAATGAACTTTTCCACGACATTCTCATTTATTGAGATGCACCTGTATAGTATATCTGTGATTTTGCTGTAAAAACATTATATAATATTATGAATAGCGAACAGGGGAGCTCCAGTAAACACACGTATATCTTCAAAGTGGATATACATAAAATATTATACATCTTAAAGAGGCCTACTAAATGTCTATTTAATATGTGTCAGGAAAATGTTTGATAAGTATTGCAGATGAGCACAACTAATAGACATGAAATAGACATCTGAGTGAGTCAAGTCAAGTCAAGTCACCTTTATTTATATAGCACTTTTAACAATACAGATTGTGTCAA
>NW_015554057.1:44103-44377 GCF_001515605.1 Sinocyclocheilus anshuiensis
ATGAATTAATAATAGCCAGAAGAGGATCTATGACTTCTGGAAGCACCTCTTTTAG
Source organism: Sinocyclocheilus anshuiensis (assembly GCF_001515605.1). NCBI lineage: Eukaryota > Metazoa > Chordata > Actinopteri > Cypriniformes > Cyprinidae > Sinocyclocheilus > Sinocyclocheilus anshuiensis. The sequence continues at coordinate 44,159 of NW_015554057.1, forward strand.
GAGCTTAGATGGAATAGGGTCTAACATACATGTTGTCACATCCAAAGCGTACGGTGCGAGTAGGCAACCAAATTGAGAAAGCACTGTCGGTTTTGTCTTAAAGGGGTCAAATGATGCAATTTCAATTTTTCCTTTCTCTTTGGAGTAATACAAGCTCTTGGTGCATAAAGAAGATCTGTAAAGTTGCAAAGACTGAAGTCTCAAATCCAAAGAGATATT
>NW_015554057.1:44509-45837 GCF_001515605.1 Sinocyclocheilus anshuiensis
CGTTTCAGAAAGGCGGGGCATAGAGGAGAAACAATAATGTACAGTATGTGGAAAACAATGTGTTTTTTGAACCTTAAACCGCATAAACACATTTCATTACACCAAATACACAAAATAATGTTCTTTTTAGCAGCATCATATGACCCCTTTAAACTGAACTGAACTGGATGATGACATCACTGAATTCAATGATGAACTGCCTTTAACTAAAAAATGAGTGTTTACTATTGTCACTTTGCATTATTGACACACTATTTTCCTAATTAATGCTGTACAGTTGCTGTGACACAATCTGTATTGTGTCAAACAATTTGTGAATTGACTTGCAAATGTATCTTACTATCTACAACCAAATGTCTGTCAACTTGTGTCTGTGTAATTCAGAATTACATGAATGTGCAGCGGTTTGTACAAATAGAAACATGTTTGTTAATACAGATGTTTTTCTTTTGCATTAGTGTATCAGAATGTGCGCATTCTACAAGGAAGATGTGCATTTGTGGATCGAGTGGCACGCGTGCAATAAAATAAAATACTTATAAATGCATTTATTAAATGAGTTCTTTGTAACAGTAAATGTGGAATGTGCGTCATGATTTGATTTGTATTTTACATTATGTTTGAAGGATCAGTAACCTCTGACCTCCAGCCAAAACCAGGCTGTGGCTCCTCAGTAGATCCGGAGCGCCATCTGCTGGCTCTCACTGACCATCATGCTTTCAGTCAACTTCAGGTCCCGTTTAATTATTATAGAAATTATTCCTATAAAATAGCAGAGGGGTAGATGTTTTCTTTTAGGCATAAATATCTTATTTGATAGTTTTTCATATTTTATAGTCTTATTTCATATATAAGTCAAGTCAAGTCAAGTCAAGTCTGCTTTATTGTCAATTCTTCCACATGTACAGCACATACACACAGAGAATTGAATTGCGTTACTCTCAGACCCTTGGTGCATACAGATAACACTAACAGTAGAACATAAATACAGATATACAGATTAAATATAAAATACAACTATACAAATATACAAATAAGGTCAAATGTAAAAAAATTAATAAAGAAAAAAATTAAAAATATATATATAAAGCAGCACACGGGACATGGCAGATAGAGTGCAAACCAGTGAAGTAAACAACAGTGCAGATATAATGGTTAAGTCTGCGTGGTTGTTTAATTGTTTAGTCTGGGAGGACTATACGTTCATGGTTCAGCACACATGCTTCAACAGACCTGATGATTAGATGATAATTATTAAAGTAATTGGTTTAATAATAATAATAATAATAATAATAATAATAGTAATAATAATAATAATAATAATGACA
>NW_015554057.1:46648-47249 GCF_001515605.1 Sinocyclocheilus anshuiensis
TCGCGGCGCTCGGTGATGACGCCACGGTAAGCGGAAGTGAAGGAGATTTCCAGAAATAGCGGCGGCTGCGCAAGACGCACAAACACAGAGGAATATAACAATAATAGCTCTTATAATAATAGTAACAACAGCGAAACCGAGTGATTGTACGCGGCTTTATAACGGAGGCAGGCGCGCAACTGACAGAATCATCATCTTCGTGTGATTAATGTCTGTCTGTCATGACGACCATCGATTACAGTGTGTGGGATCATATCGAGGTGTCCGATGATGAAGATGAAATACATCCAAACATCGACACACCGAGTCTGTTCCGCTGGAGACACCAGGTGCGTGTGTTTTTTTTAACAAAACAAGCAGTTAGTAAATAGAGTGCAAGTCTTAAAGGGCATGTTTTTTTAAAGAATTGAATTAGAATATTGATTATTAAGTTCTTATTATTAGGGCCTTTTGCACCGCAGGAACCTTTTCATAGTACCAGAACTAATTGTGGTTCTACTCACTTTTTGGCGTGTTCGCACCACCGGAACTGGGAGCAATTTTAGTACCGGACTGCCTTTTTCGAGAACCAAATTAGCTCCTACTCCGGAGCAGGGTCTAA
>NW_015554057.1:48708-49302 GCF_001515605.1 Sinocyclocheilus anshuiensis
CTGTCTGTCTGTCTGTCTGTGTGTGTGTGTGTGTGTGTGTGTGTGTGTGTGTGTGTGAGTGAGAGAGAGAGAGAGCGAGTGTGTGTGTGTGTGTGCAGGGCTCTACGCTTACTTTTCTTTTTAGGAGCACGTTCAATTTTAGGAGCACCTTCTAATCAATAATCCAAAATTTTATCAAAAAGTAGCCTTCCCATTACGAGGTAATATTTTACTCCTCTAACTTTATTAAAAGTATGTCATATTTTGTCAAATTCTTAAAAAAAAATTATTTTATAAGCTTTTTAAAAACTGTAATTAAAATGACAGAATAAGAGTAGAATCAGAAACAAGTTAAAAATCAAATGAAATCAGTATTAACAAAAGTAATTTGTAGCGGTGGCACAGAAGAACACAAAAGTGGCTTGATGTACTTTCAGACATTTAATGAGGTTAATGTTTTACATTTTGAATATAGAAATATTAAATGATTTAAATAACTGAAAAGATACTTTAAAAATTAAAAATTAAACCAGCAAGTGGCGATAAGTCACTGATTTTTATTACTGAATCATTCATTCAATTGATTAATTCGAACGGCTGATTCATTCAGGCATG
>NW_015554057.1:50314-50596 GCF_001515605.1 Sinocyclocheilus anshuiensis
CTCTCTACACTGCACAATGAATCTCTTATTTACACCCTGTCTACACTTTGCTTATGAAAGTATTCGTGAGATATGTCTGTGATACATTACTCAACGCTGCAAAAACACGTAGAAACCTTTGAAGCTCCCCTGAGCGCAATCACAAGTGTGATGATTATCGGGTCAGTCGCACTGGTGCTCCTAAAAAAACGTTCATAGTCGCACGCAGTAGTTTTCAGTCGAAATGGTCGCACTGTAGAGCCTGGAAGGTGGTGTTTACGTCGGGAACACACCTGAATCCCC
>NW_015554057.1:51681-56036 GCF_001515605.1 Sinocyclocheilus anshuiensis
CAACGTCAAGCCAGAGAAGAAGGAGGAGATGGAGGAGGAGAAGGAGGAGAAACACCAAACCTTCATGGAGAAATACGAGAAGCAGATCAAACGCTTCGGTGAGCTGCTCTTCAGTGTGTCACGCGTGTAAAAGTCTTTACTAGTGTCGCCATGATACTGTAGTCAGTACCAACACCATCATTCTCTGTACCGTAGCAAAAACTACTGTTTTATTTTAATGTGGTTTTTATGTAACTTTTTGAAAATTAAAATAAATTGAATTAAATTATTAATGCTATTAATAATTGTAAATAAATAACACATTATAACATTAGCATGTAGCCTTCAAATACTCTTCAAATATGTAAAGCTTGCATTAAAAAGATCAAATAAAAGTAAAATAAGAAACACTTTAGCGGAAACAGAACGAGTGGCATGAGATAATAAATTATCTTCAGGAAGAATAAACGAGAGAGCTTTGACCACATTTACACTGCAGCGTTTCAAGACAGACCTCTGCATGCAACACGAGTCGCTCGCAATTCACGCTCACTGCAATCTTCATGACACGTGTGTATAGGGTCCGATCTCTGCCACAATTCTGCGCGCGAAAGATCATATTTTGAGCACACAAAAGTGCATTTTGCACGCACGTGATCTGAGTTTTTTGGAGAAAATGTTCGTTTCACGAAAAAAATATTTGGAGCGGACTAAAGTCAATTTTGCATTTAAAGGAGACATATTATGCCCCTTTTTACAATATGTAATATAAATCTCTGGTGTCCCCAGAATGTGTCTGAAGTTTCAGCTCAAAATACCCCACAGATCATTTATTATATGTGCTCGTCTGTGCAGCCAAACACAGAACAGTTAGCTTGTTTTGCTCAAACTTTCTCCATGGCATTAGAACTAATGCACCGTTGTCACTTGCGAAATCAAAATGATGGTGCCATTGGTGTAAACTTACAGATTAAGGGGTGGTAATATTATAATGAGATCCCTTTGCCACGTCACCAAGGGAGCGAAATCAGACGCTCGTTTTCTCAGACGCTTGCAGAAAAAGGCTTCCCAAAACAAAGTTACTGGGTTAATCTTTTTCACGTTTCCTTGATTGGTAGATGCACCAGGGACCTGATTATAGCACTTAAAACCCGGAAAAGTCAGATTTTCATGATATGTCAACTTTAAAATAAGTTTATGGATGTGTGCAGACCTTCTCTTTTGCGCGTGCAATGTTTCACTAGCTTGCTCCCTTGATGCCAGCCATCAGTGCTCGCTAGATGCCAACAGCTCGCTTGCTCAACACAACCCAGCGTTACAATATGACATAATTCCAGCCAATCAGAGACCAGGCTGCTAAATTCTGATTGGCTGCCTTGACAACCAATCATAACATTTCCTGCATTACCTCGACAGCAGAAGAGGAAAAATACAGTGCATGCATAATTATTATGCAAGTTGATATTTTGATCATATTTTTTCCAAGCACATTTTACCAATTCCAAACGACATCAATATGAATAAGAATTTACATTTTATTAACTTCGGTAGTATTGAATTTTAAGTTGTATTATATATTGCAGTACTAGCCTACTGCAGTTTGCAGTTTGTATGAAAGTACTACTTCAGCTGTATTGCAGTAAGACTGTGGTTCTATTGCAGTTGAACTTTAGTTATATTACAGCTGTACTGCAGTTGTATTTCACAAGTACTTCCAATGTATTGCAGTAAAACACAATTGTACTCCAGTAAAACTGCAATATTTCTACGTAACAAAAACTGCAGTAATCTTTTGTAAGGGTAGGAGGCGATATGTTCACAGGAGGCAATTGCGCTAAAAACCGAGGAATTAGAGGACGTCATTACATCCATCCCAGTAGGTGGCGGAATATGCACCAAAAGCTGGTTTGCCAACCGCCATTAAACATCATCATCATAAGAAGAAGACGTCATTACATGGGAAATGGTGATATGATTGGGGCTTTCGTTTATCTGTGGAAAAGACGTAATATATGTTTCATTAAAAAGCAGGTAAGCCCCATACTAGATATCAAACTGTATGGACAGTCAATCAAGCAAGAAAGGGTCATATGGTATTTAGGGGTATGGTTCGACACTAAACTTACTTTTAAAGTCCATATTCAAAAAATTATAGATAAGTGCAAGAGAGGTATAAATATACTAAAATGTTTATCAGGATATAGGTGGGTGCATCAGGTACATATATGAAACGAATATATATTTAATTCGCTCCAGTTTTGATTATGGGTGCATTCCTTCTCCGTTAATTGAATATTTAAAACCGAGGACAGATTGTAGTATTGGTACTAGGTCTATTATTAGAGGGGACTTTGCCATATAGGCGAACATCTTTTGGACAGAAAGTATTATCTGTAATAGGGAGTAAATATTGGAATAGTTTACCGCAGTCAATAAGACAATATTCTACTTATTAACGTATACCTTTAAAGATCATTTCAAAAACTGGCTTATGACGAATCAGTTGTGTAAACATTTTACTTAGAAATTTTAAAATGTCTTTTATGTGCTGTTGTATGTGTATTTGAGTCTGTGTCCTTGTGTGTACCTGCCTAGGGACTGCGGATGTAAATTAGCAATGTTGCTATAATCCGGCTTGTTTACATTCTGTATGACTACAAATGTTCATTAACATGCATTGTCCCTATCTAATAAATAAACAATAACATAGTGTATAATTCTGCAGCAAAAACTATATTGACAGGGTGCAGAATAAGGCCCTGCGGTTATGTTGTGGAGCTCTCAGAAAGTCACCTGTAGCTTCAGTGCAAGTAGAAGTAGGAGAGATGCCATTGAAGATTAGACGGCTCAAACTAACAATGCCATACTGGACAAATCTGCATGGGCATGATACAACACACCCTGCAAAAAAAGGTACTTAAAGAATGTTGGGAGTATGGCCGTATCAATATTAGTAGCTTTGGATGGAGGGGAGCAATAGAGGCAAAGGAAATGGGAATAGACACTATTGCATGCTGTAAGACAATAAGTATGACTGCCATCCCACCATGGTTATTCTGTTTTCCTATAGTAAATATGGAAATAAAAGACATTTTAAAATCTGGCATATATCAAAATATTCAGCAGTATATAGAAAGCAGGTATGAAGATACAATACAGATATACACAGATGCATCCAAAGATCCAATAACTGGCAAAACAGGTGCAGCTTATTCATCCCACAATACAATATTAACATCCAAAAAAGAATTTCAGATCACCTATCAGTCTTTTCAGCTGAAATAATGGCCATTATTCTAGCACTACAATGGGTAGGACAGCAGAAGAGGAAAAATACAGTGCATGCATAATTATTATGCAAGTTGATATTCTTATTATATTTTTTTCCAAGCACATTTTACCAATTCCAAACAACATCAATTTTAATAACTACTGTTAATCTGTATTTAATCACTTATAGCCTATATAATATTGTTCATGAAGGCTGGAAGTGAAAAACGCCTTATATTCAGGTGTGCATAATTATTAAGCAGGTTATCTTCTACAGATAAAATCTCGAGATGGACTAAAAATGAACTCCCAAAACTTGGTCAAACTTTGACTTCTTGTCAAACAGTGGTACAAGAGGATGTGGTGCTGGTCCTTCAAAGTCACTCTCAACTTATCTGTCCATAAAGTCTATATATATATAAAATCAGTCTTCAAGTATTTTACTAGACTTCTGTATGTGATTCTTATTAAGTAGGGGTAATTTTTTAGGCTTCTATACTTAACCCAAGTCTCTGAAAACCTGACACCTTGTACTTCTGGAGACTCCAGGTAGGTTGCAGTTCTGGAAAATGGTGGCGCTGGAGACTAAATGGTTCCTGGTGATTTCACACCTAATTCTTCACCTTAATTCCTAATTCTTTTGCAGTTAACATGGATCTTTTCTTCTCCACATGTTTTTGACTGACCCTGCTAACCCACTGAGCATTTTGCTGTCCAATGGTTATGCATTAACTTTTCAGTTTCTAGTATTGTATTAGTTTTGAATATTTCTCATGGGCATTTAATAATTTTTGACTTTATGTCTGAGTTAAATCTCTTTTTTGGCTCATTTTATCTGTAAAAGAAAATCTGCTTAATAACTATGCACACCTGAATATAAGACATTTTTCACTTCAGCCTTCAGCCTTCATGAATAATTATATATCAATTATAAATTATTAAATACAAGATTAATAGTAGTTAAAATATGATAACTTGCATAATAATTATGCTAAATATAAATCTGCTGTAATCAGCAATGCAAGGAATGTTAGGAATGTTGGTCAAGGCAGCCAATCAGAATTTAGCAGCCTCGGTCTCTGATTGGCTGGAATTATGGCACATTG
>NW_015554057.1:62132-62746 GCF_001515605.1 Sinocyclocheilus anshuiensis
ATATTGTAACGCTGGGTTGTGTTGAGCAAGCGAGCCGTTGGCATCAGTGTTGCCAACTTAACGACTTTGTCGCTAGATTTAATGACTTTTCAGACCCCCCTAGCGACTTTTTTCCAAAAAAGCGCCTAGCGACAAATCTAGTGACTTCTTGGACAAACCTTAGTGAGTCTCTGTGATCGCTGGTACTGCCGCAACGGCGCGAGGTCAGGGCGCACACATCTCTTTCTCTGCGTCTGCTCTGTTCTGTTCTGCGAGAGGCTGAGAGGAGCAGTGCTTTCAGTTAAATAGATTCTCAAATTTTACATGCAAGTATAGCCCAAATCACAGCACAGTAATTGTCTTTGTCTTGTCTTATCTTGTGTGCATTATTTGATTTCATCAGACGACGGCTCAATTATAAATCAGGATTTTTGTGCAGATTAACGTCTTAGAAGGGAGAGCTGGTTATGTCTTAAAGGGGTCATATTATGCTGCTAAATACATTATTTTGTGTATTTGGTGTAATGCAATGTGTTTATGTAGTTTAAGGTTCAAAAAAGCACATTATTTTCCATATAATGTACATTATTGTTTCTCCTCTATGCCCCGCCTTTCTGAAACGCGTCGATTTTTAC
>NW_015554057.1:63088-63409 GCF_001515605.1 Sinocyclocheilus anshuiensis
GTGGGTGTGTGTGTGTGTGTGTGTGTGTGTGTGTGTGTGTGTGTGTGTGTGCAGGGATGCTCCAGCGCTGGGATGACTCTCAGAAGTATCTGTCTGACTATCCTCATCTGGTCTGCGAGGAAACGGCGAATTATCTGGTCATCATGTGCATCGATCTGGAGGTGGAGGAGGTAATGCTGTGTGTGTGTGCATGTTTTAGTGTGCATGTGTGTGTGTGTGCGTATGAGTGTGCATGTGTGCGTGTGTGTATTAGAGCCCGACCGATATATCATTTTGCCGATATTATCGGCCGATATGAGCCTGTCGCTGATATATCGGTAT
>NW_015554057.1:64338-64816 GCF_001515605.1 Sinocyclocheilus anshuiensis
CTTTTAGACTCAAGCCCTATAAAGTGAGCACACGCTTTCGACGTGCAGTTTTGAGAACACTAAGGAAAGAGCACGTTCTTTTCGCCTGTTTGGACACTTCAGACAGACGTTTGCACTGCCTGTTTGGTTTCCCTGTTTACACGTTCATAACGTGCAGTTTGTCCAACTCAAAACGCACGTATTCGACGCCCATTTATATTATGATAAATGCACGTCAAAAACATTTTTACAGCAAATCACACGTCAAGGACACGCATTTTGCTGTCAAATCACACGCATTTGACGTGTCAGTGTACAATCAGACGCCCGACTCGTGCGTGTGAGTGTGTGTGTGTTGTTATGTGAGATCTGTAATTGACCCGTGTGTGTGAGTGTGAGTGTGTGTGTGCGTGTGTGTGTTGTTATGTGAGATCTGTGATTGACCCGTGTGTGTGTGTGTGTGTGTGTGTGTGTGACAGACACACTCTCTCATGGAGCA
>NW_015554057.1:65302-68461 GCF_001515605.1 Sinocyclocheilus anshuiensis
TGTGTTTTTGTGTGAGATCTGTGATTGACGCGTGTGTGTGTGTGTGTGTGTGTGTGTGTGTCAGAAACACGCTCTCATGGAGCAGGTGGCCCATCAGACCATCGTCATGCAGTTCATCCTGGAGCTCTCCAAGAGTCTGAAGGTCGATCCGCGCGGCTGCTTCCGCCAGTTCTTCACCAAAATCAAGGTGTGTGTGTGGAGGGATTTATCACAGCGACCATATCAAGTGTGTATTGATGGGGATTCTGTTATTTCATATGTATGCATGTGAATATGCAGCACAGGAATGCTAAAAGTGTTTGACGTGTTAGAGAGCTGATAAAGAGAAACGTCCTGCTCTTCATGTCAGATAAGACAATCCTCCTTCATGCTGTGTGTTCAGACCACAGACCAGCAGTATCAGGACGCCTTCAACGACGAGCTGGAGTCCTTTAAGGAGCGAGTGCGCGGACGAGCCAAGATCCGCATCGAGAAAGCCTTGAAGGAGTATGAGGAGGAGGAGCGGCAGAAGCGCCTGGGTCCCGGCGGCCTGGATCCAGTGGAGGTGTACGAGTCGCTGCCTGCGGTGAGACACACACACCACACAGCTACTGTACTCATGAGGACGAGATCTAACGGCTTGTTTAATGGGAGTAAATAAAGAAGGACATAAGCAGTCGGCAGAATGAACACTAGTTAGTGCTCACTGGAATCACAGAGACTCCGAGCAGGTGAAGTGTGGATGATTGTGAACATGCTGATGCTTCGTCCCGCAGGAGATGCAGAAGTGCTTCGACGATAAAGACATTCAGATGCTGCAGGACGCCATCAGCAGGATGGACCCGACGGTCAGTGTGCGCCGCGTGACGCCAGGCTCGGAGTGTTGATGGTAGTCTGATGATCTTCCTCTCTTGCAGGAGGCCAAACACCACATGAAGCGCTGCATCGAGTCGGGACTGTGGGTCCCGAACGCACGAGCGGACGAAGAGGGAGAGAAAGATAAAGAGGAAGGCGATGAGCCGCAGTATGAGGAAGTGAAGAAAGAAGAGCAGTGACCCCTGACCCCGCCGGACCCCAGAGCCATCTGATGAGATCAGTGCTGAAGCAGATCCTGAGCACGTCTCTCTCTTCTCTCATCATCACTGTTTGTTATTCATGCAGTCTTCTGTAGACACTCTCCCAGCGCTTCCGCTCTCTTACGCCATCCTCACGCTCATCTAAAGCCAGATTGTGTGTTTTGGGTTTGATTAGCCGTTACTCACAGGTGAATGAAGATCTGCAGTATTATAGATAGAGGAGACAGTCCAGATGAATACTAATAATGAACTGATTTATTTGTTGGATGCTGGTCTCTTTTTGTTCATATGATTCACACTGCTCTGTTAGTGCTGTATGTTCAGTTTGTATCAGAATAAAGTTGTGGGCTGATGGGAAATCTGTGTCTGATTATAACACATTTATCTGTGCGTAAAGCTGCAGTAATGATGCCATTATCACAGTAATGACAAGATTATGGTAGAAACTACTCTGTTTTTAAAATCTGGTCTCAGAATGAACCAAACAAACACTCAAGTGAGGAAGGCCTCGTTGCTGCTGGAATAGAAATAACAGTACTCTGTTAGTTATTGATGAGGTTGTTTCATTTCAATGAAAACAAAAATCAAGAACATGTTTAAGTATTTATACTTCCCTAAAATGGATTAATTCTATTTTTTTATTATACATAAAATACGTGTCTCGTGTCCGTAAACAGAAAAAAGCTGAAAAAAAGCAAGAAATATTGACCATGAAAAAAGGTAAATAACGGTTTGTAAAAACAGAAACTCCGAACAGAGCAAAGTTTGCAAGCAGAAAGCGACAGAGTCCGTAATAAAACCCGAATCAACACTGCTTGGCTTTGTAGAGGTGAGGATTTAAAACCGAACCCACAGATGCCTTTGTTTCTCAGCAGGTAAGATAATTTATTTAACCAATATGCAGCTCTCTAACAGCAGCGTTAGCTGTGTCGTTTCATTAATGATTATGGGGCGTTGTAATTCTGCTTTGGTTTTATTTTCAAGGATAGACTGTGAATTAGAAAGCTAACGTCTCTTCAGCTGTCTAGTCAATTTGTGACCCTTTCCACCTAATCTACTACATCTCTTGAGATGTTTGTTTCATCCACAGATGTTCAGAGATGACAACTTTAATTTAAAAAACACAAATTTAAAAACTTTTAATTTAAAAAACACGTGTCTAATTACTCAAAACATAAGCAAAGACTTATATAAGAAGTAATGTCATGCTTAGATTTTCATGTGTAAACCACATCGATCCGCACAGAGCCGAAGCACAGCCTCAACAGTTTTCTTCGGGTTAGATCAATCGGAGTACATTTCTTATTATGGGATGTCTTTTCTTTATGAGCTGCACATTTCTTTTAAAGCATTAGATGTCGTTCCTTTATACACTGTAAAATCCAGTAGTTTACCTTACTTAGATTTAATTAGTTATCTTTACTTAGTTGTTATACTTACTAGGTTTTATTAAGTTACAGCTACTTTCAAGGCAAATAAAACAATTTACTTACTGTTTTGAGTGACGCTTACTTAAAATATGCAAGTAGCCACAAAGGAACCAATGACATTAATAAAGCAGTGAGAGACAGCAGTGCACTAATATGTTGCTAATGTGCTACATAACAGAAGAAGAAGAAAAGAAAAAGAGTCTTAAAGGGGTCATATGATGTTGCTAAAAATAACATTATTTTGTGTATTTGGTGTAATGAAATGTGTTTATGAGCTATCCAGTGCGTTGTGATTGGCCAAATACCACAAGCGTGTGATGGAAATGTTACGCCCCTCACCATACTGTGATTCCCTGTCCGGCCGGAACGACGAGACAAAAACATTAAAACCCATTATAAATGAGGCATTTGTTGCATCCAGCGGGAACAAGACTTTTCACCCATTTCCTCCATGTCTGCAGTTATCTTTCACTAGAAATGCATTCACTTGTTTCCAAAAGTCATCTTGAATGTTGAATTTTCAATACAACTGAAATATTTGAGAGAAAATCACATAAGCTACCTTCATAAACTGATGTTGATTTTCCTAAAATGTGTTTTTTTTTACTCACCATTATAGTGGTTAGTGTTCCCTTTGGTTGGGCACTTGGAACTTAATTTATGTTACTATATAT
>NW_015554057.1:68644-68997 GCF_001515605.1 Sinocyclocheilus anshuiensis
TGTTCGTGACAGTGTGTGTGTGTGTGTGTGTGTGTGTGTGTGTTCATGAGGGTGTGTCTGCTGCTCATATAAACTCGGTCATATGAGTCATTCACTGCGGAAGCTCCTGTATCTGAAGACCCGTTTTACAGCATGTGAGTAACTCTAATGATTCAGATCACGGAGAGAATTAAGCAAAGCATTTTGACAGTTATTAATGAATATGTGCCTCTTAAGCCTTATACAGAACAACACGTTGAAATACAAAGATAGTTCATGTAAACATTAATGACGCGTTTCGATGCTTTTTGTTTTTGTCAACGATAAACGTAAGTCAAGTCAAGTCAAGTCAAGTCTGCTTTATTGTCAATTCT
>NW_015554058.1:0-131 GCF_001515605.1 Sinocyclocheilus anshuiensis
TGACCAAAAATACAGAAAAAAACAGTAATATTGTGAAATATTATTATAATGTAATACAGCTGTTTTCTATGTGAATCTCTGTTAAACTGTAATGTATTTCTGTGATGCGCAGCTGTATTTTCAGCATCATT
>NW_015554058.1:285-628 GCF_001515605.1 Sinocyclocheilus anshuiensis
TGGAACCTGTGATACTTTTTCAGGATTCTTTGATGAATAAAAAGTTAGAAAGAGCAGCATTTATTCAAAATAGAAAGCTTTTCTAACAATATACACTACCGTTCAACCGTTTTTTTTTTTTTCAAAGAAATGAATGCTATCATTCAGCACGGATGTGTTAAAATTGATAAAAAGTGATAATAAAGATTTATATTGTTAGAAAAGATTTCTATTTCAAATAAACGCTGTTCTTTTTAACTCTATTCATCGAAGAATCCTGAAAAAAAGTATCACAGTTTCCAAAAAAAAAAACAATATTAAGCAGCAAAAACTGTAATAAATCAGCATATTAGAATGATTTCTG
>NW_015554059.1:0-306 GCF_001515605.1 Sinocyclocheilus anshuiensis
TGAAAGAGGCCTGGTCAATGACACAGAGTGAACAGGTAAGACAGGTGTGACTCCATTCCAGCAGTCTGGCATGTCTGCCTTTGAGTAGTGTATATTTTAACATTCAAATACAAAATAAAAGTGTTTTTAAACATATGGTAATAGTTGAATATGTCACAAAAATCTCAACCATTAAATTTTTTTTTTTATTAAAGGGGTAATATGATGTGATTTCAATTTTTCCTTTCTCTTTGAAGTGTTACAAGCTCTTGGTGCATAAAGAAGATCTGTAAAGTTGCAAAGACTAAAGTCTCAAATCCAAAGAGA
>NW_015554059.1:818-18655 GCF_001515605.1 Sinocyclocheilus anshuiensis
TTTTTTTTTTTTCATTCTCTCCTTACAGGACATTAGTGGGGACACGGAGTGCAAAGAAGTAATGTCATTTTCAATAGTTTGGAGTCTGTAAGATTATTATTATTATAAATTTTTTACATTAAAAAAAAAAAAGTGTTTAAAAGAGGTCTCTTCTGCTCACCAAGACTGCATTTATTTGACCAAAAACACAGTAAAAACAGTACTATTGTGGAATATTATTACAATTTAAAATGACTGTTGTCCGTTTCAGTACGTTTTAAAATGTAATTTATTCCTGTGCTCAAAGCTGAAGTTTCAGCATTATTACTCATCTTCAGTATCACATAATCCTTCATAAATCACTCTAATATGCTGATATGATGCTTAAGAAACATTTCTTATTAATATCAATGTTGAAAACAGTTGTGCTGCTTAATATTTTTGTGGAAACCCTGAAACATTTTTTGTTTCAGTGTTCTTTGATGAATATAAAAAGTCCAAAAGAAAAGCATTTATTTATGTATGTATGTATTTATTGTAATCATGTAAAAGTATTTACTGTCACTTTACTGTTCAGTCTTTGCTGAATAAAAAAACGGTTCTTAAACATTTAAGAGCTTCCTGGTACAAATACGTAATGTACAGGTGTAAAAGTGACCACAGCAACAATCTGTATCTTAACCAAAAATGTTGCTTTTTCAGTACTTCAAGAGGATCCATTTATTTATTTAGTTATTCACTGCTTTGCAAAGTGGATTTTGTCCATTTGTTATAATACAATATAACAAATAACCACGCAATCACTTGCAATTGTTCTATTTAAATTGCTTTTGTTAATAAGTATATATCAACATCATATCAACATAACATGAAAAGACTAAATGGAGAAAAAGAAAAGAAATTCTAAAATCACATTTGTTTGTCAATTTTTAAATTAATCTGAACAGTCAAATTATACATAAAATCTGCAGGCAGTTGCCATCGTCTTTAAGGTTATTGCCTACAGTAATGTACCTCTCCTGAATTAGTACTGTACAAAAGGTACAAAATGGGATTTTGACAGGTCTTCTGTGTACTTTTTACACAGAAGCCATCACTGACCTGTGCTCGTGGAGAACAAACGGTTGCTTGAGGAACATGAGAAACTGAAGGCAGAGAATGCTAGTCTGAAGAGAGACCTGTATGAGGAGCATCAGAGCCCTCCGGATCAACCTTCACACCTCCAGCAGGACTTCCAGCAAATGACCACCAGACCTGCATCCACCTACAGCACCACTCAAAAGATTGGATGATTAAGATTTTTTTGTCTCTTTATGCTCACCGAGGCTGTATTTGTTTGATCAAGTAAAAGTAATATTGTGAAATGTTATTACAATTTTAAATAACTTTGCAAAGCTGAACTTGGTTAGCCTCAACTTTTGGGCGGTGTCATATTTTCCACAAATATGGAAATTTATTTATTTTTATAAATAAAGCAGCAAAATCTATTTTCAACATTGATAATAAGAACTGTTTCTTGAGCAGAAAATCAGCATATCAGAATGATTTCTGAAAGATCATGTGATTTAGCTTTGCATTCACAGGAATAAACGACATCTTTAAATATATTAAAACACCACAGTTCTTTTAAATTGTAAAAATCTTTCACAATATTAGTTGTATTTGTCTTTACAAATATGTGCAGCCTTGGTGAACAGAAGAAACTTTTCAAACTTATTCCAACTTGTTTACACTGTAGTTTGGGCTGTTTATATTGAGTCAAAGTTGACCCAATTTATTTACTTTTTAAATACATTTTCCTAGACTTATTGAACACTCATTAATAATAATAATGAATAAATTAGAAAAACCTTTTACTCTTTGAATTTATCCGATTCACTCCAAAATACATCACAGATGTACATTTACACTTTATAAAAGTGAACGTGCAAGTGAGGGGAGTCAAGTGAAATGCACTTTCGGATGTTTTTTTTTTTACATGAGCAATGGGTAGTACAGTCTCATTAACACAAAGATTAACACACCCGCAGAACACTGTGATACTTTTGCATCGTTTTGTTAAAGCTTGAATCTGGTTACTATTCACTTCCATTATACTGACAATATACAGGCCGTTTTCTCTTAATTTCTCCTTTTGTGGTCTGAAAAAATAAACGCCATACAGCATTAGAACACCACCAGGGTAAGTAAAAAAAAAAAGACTTAAGTTTCAATTTTGAGTGAACTATCCCTTTAAATAAACACCTAGAAAACAGTCATTTTTTGGATATGAATTCATCACATAAACGGTCATTACCGGTTTTGATTATTCCATTTTTAATGGAAAATGTAAAACATCTCTTTAACTTCAATATACACCACATACAGCAAATAAAGCACACCATGTTATAGACAATCATAATTAATATATATTTATATATGTATATTCTGCTATTTACATATTACATTTCAGCTGAAAATTTCACAAAAGATCTTTTTTTTTTTAAACAGAATAAACTGCTATTTCTTTAATATTCTCCCTCTGCACAGTGAATATTTGCCAAACTGTAAATAATTTAATGTTGCTTAAACATAATAAAACCTGTCGGTTTGGCAGCTGCTGATGTGATGGAATGCTGCTATGATTGTGTTGGAATCGCTGCTCTCTCCAACTGTTAAAAACACAGCATGACATCAAGGTGAACACTTTGCAGTGCAAGAACATGTCATGAATCTTTATCGCCTTTGGAAAAACATGTATTTGCTTTCTAATGGTTTTCCATGGACTTCTGCATGTGCGGCAAGTGGAAGCAATGGGCTTTGAAGTTCATTGCACCTGTTTGGAGAACACAGTGTACTACTTTTATCTCTCTGTTTGTCGTACCTCCACCCTTTACTTCGCTTCCTGTCCATGCAGGAAAACACAACGGGGAAGTTCAAACAGAATAAAATCAAAGAGAAGACAGTGACAACACAGAGGAAGTTACAGAACCTTGCAGAGTGTCCCATTTTGTTGGAATCAAGTCTAAGAACAGAGGTTTCTTCCTGGAGAATCTTGGGATTGTCTTTATGCTCCAAGGGTTTGAACAGAGGAGGAGGAGATGCATTGTCAGGACTCCTCCTGTGTGACATCGTCTGTGTTCTTCTCCTTCAAATGGTTCCTCAATGTGGCTACAGCATCTTTCACAGAGTGATAAAAGATGTTCTTCACCTGAACAATAAAGAGGAATGAAAAGAAATTGTGCAATCAGATTCTGCATACAGATTTGCCTCATGCCTAATTACAATTGCCTAAAAACAATAAAAAAATTATCAACTTAAAGGAATATAAAAGTGCAATAGCAATTTTGGCTACATCATGCCTCTTATTACTAAAGGCTGGAATACACTATACAAATTTTAAAATCTTAACAGATTTTTAAACACTAGGCATCATACACTTGCCCGCCTTTATAAATGGTTGCAGAGGAAAAACTGGACATTATACACTAAACGACTGAGGATCACACACTACCAGACGCTCAAATTGTCACAATAAGTGTTCTAAAATCAGCGCAAAATGTCAAACATATTTGATATCCTCTGACTGGATGGAATCATAGTCTGAAGCTAGAAAATCAAAGTCTGTGTCCATCATACACTATGCAATTTTCTGTAAAACGGTCAACTCCAATTGACTAGCATTGACTCCACCAGACTGTAAATTGGGTCAAAAGCCTGGGCAAAAGTCTCTCAAGACAGAATTAGAGAGAATAAAGTGAAAATGCTGTGAGACACAATGCCACACAACAAATCAGAAAGTAATCTAATGTGAAGCATGATTTTAGACCTACGAGATTTCATTGTGGGTAGGGTTACCAGCATGATGCAGCAGAAATGGAAACTAAATGATCAACAAAATAGGTCACAGTAGCCAGATGGAGGTACCTGGAGTTTGTCTTCATAGTTCACTTGGTCTTTGAGAGGGCGGAGCTCTTGGGTTAGATAATAGGAGTTGTGCGCATGTTCAGGAGACACAAAGTCCACATTCACTTGGATGCAACTGTGCAGATTCATCACCTTAAAACACACAGCATGTATAAATACTGAATACTGAACTTCTGGTGGAGTGACAGCTTTAAGAAACCAGTCATCCTTCCCAAGAGCCCAGGACACATTGCTTTAGGAGGATGTAGCTGGTAATGCGAGTGTGGAAATGTACCTGGTGCAGGGCTCCAGCAGGGATGATAACAGCATCTCCATGGAACTGGAGGAGTGTGCGGCTCTCTATGCTATATTCATCCTGTAGCCTCTGCCTCAGCCTGGGGCTCAGATACCAGCCGCCTTCACGCAGGGAGTCAGCATCACTGTCCCACTCTGATTCTGAGTCTGCCTCTGGATCCACTTCAGCCTGATGCTCAGCAGCAACCTGCAAACGCACACACACTGAAGCATGAATATCATATTTTCATTTATTTGGGGGGGGCTAAACAGCAATACGTGTTTAGTGGACTAATTTCATCTAGATATCAGATATCAGACAACTCATCCCTTACTAGCAAGTAAATAAGCTCATAAGCTTTACATGATCAAGTAGTGTAGTACCTTTTGTAGAAACTCCTGGATCTTTTGTAGGTCTTTACTCATGTAGATGTGCCACAGAGCACCTGGCGTCTCATTAGGGTCTTTCAGTCGTTTCTTTACACTCTCATCCTGAACTTCTCCTTCCAAGAGCTTTAATACCCCTATTACAAAGGGTTTGACAGCCAAATTAATGCAATCTTACACACAAATTATTGCTCACAATATTCCATAAAAGTTCGTATGGTGGCATTTTAAAGGACACCAATAAATGTTTTATTTTAGCAATTTCCAAGACTGTAATCACGCAAGTATACTGCTCTAAGCCCGAGTGGCAAATCTCAAGCCTAGTAAACAAAAAACATTTTTATTTTAATTCATCAACATTCAAATAACTTTAAAAGAGGCATTATGGCAGCAATGATCTCATAAGTACTCAAGGAATTATTTTGCACTGATGTGCAACTATTGACAGAGTCATACAATTTTTAAAATCCATATACAAGATGTTTTTGCATGCAGATCCACCTCCCTTACAAAGCAATTCATTGTACTGTTAAATAATGTAATGTATATGCAAACCTACTAAGGCAAAATAAATATTTTAGAGGAAAAAATCAGTGGCACAATCTCATGTTTTTGTCTATGTACCTGCTTTGGATGGGGCTCCGTTTCCTTTGGCCACCCCAACATATACCAGAATACTCATGGTGTCTGAGATTTCAACATGTAGATTACTGGTCCCGAAGTCTTGTGCTGGACATGTTGTTACACCTGAACAAACACAGGAACATAAGGTCCATTGCATAACAAAGAGCACAACAGCACTGTCAGTGAGTACAGGAAAGAAAGAATACCGTGGGCGCAGCAGAGGCGAGGACCAAGGTCGGGTCGAATGAAGAAGGAGGGCAGATGTGAGGCCAGGTTGAGATGAGCCTCGGGGTCTGTGTACTGTGGTACCGGCAAAGACTTCATCACATCATGATATCTGAGGTGGGTGAAAGCATTACATCATCAAATTCCTTTGTCTCAAAAATATCAGAAAAACCTCAGTACACACCAAGATATGCTATTAAAGCAATGTGATTTAAAATTTTTTTTTTTTTAAATATTATAGAATTATTATTACTTATAATGAGTAAAATTCTGTTTCTTTTATAATTGTGTAATTTAAGGTGACTTGATGGTTTAATAACATTTTTTGATAACTCGTTTACAGTGAATTCTTTTATTTTTGTGATTTTAATTCCATTTCTTTGTTGTTCAAATCAAGAAATAATGTAGAATCTGATGGACCTGTTTGCAAAATAAAAAAGCAACCCTGCATTTTTCATTAATTTGAAGACTGACAGTCATTTAACATTAGAAATCTATTTCTCTATGGAGAAATTCATGTGTTTTTGTTTCTGGAACTTGTAGCACTCTTTTACTGCATGCCTGAGTTCCAAGCTTGAGAAGAGGTTTATTCAAATAGTGGTGAAAGTATATTCAAATCGAGGAAGCATTAGCAGTACAAAGTGGTATTCTATGCAAATTCTAGTGAGGTCTGAAAGACAACATATGCTTCAAATTTTTCCAAGGGCAGCAGTACCTGGCAGGCATGAGGGCCAAAAACTCCTCCCCTGATGGCCAGTCTTTCAGTCTGTACACCACTGACTCCCCTTTATCAGATTTAGGTCTCTCTGTGGGTTACATACACAACAATGCAAATACAATTTAGTGCACAGAGTCAAATAACAAAATCATATTAAGCAAATTAGAATAGAATGATAAGTACAGAAATGCTGGACTCACTTGACACATCTTCAAAACCATCCCAGAACTCCTTGACCTTGGAGTTTGTGACGCTCCCATCTCTGCAATTGTAGAGGTCACTATGAAGGCTGGAAAACTCACAGCTGAAGTGCTCAGGCTTCCACAGATTAGCCTTCAAACTCTTGTGCAATCCGGACACCAGCACTGGCTAAAGAGACATCGCACCAACTACAGCTTCAGAATCATACAATATGAAGTTTCTTTTTACATTTAAATTGTAAATAAAATGTTTTCATACAAGAAGCCATTCCTAATGTCTTTGTTTCAAATAATCAAAATCAATGGTTACTTTTAAGTAATTAAATCCCAAGAGGTTTCATCCTATGTCAATCCTATTTTTTTTTTACAGAAACTAAAACTGTAATTCAGTTTAACTTCCCTTGACAGTATAATTTCCTTTTCACTCAGTACCTATAGAGATATAGTTAATACTCCACTAGCGTGAAAAATACAAACCTGCTCTTGTGTCCAGTTCTCTTTGAACAGTCTTTGGTTGCCTTGGTGACGGTGATCTTTGAGCCAAAGCAGCCGGTGGTTTCCTAGCCAATCGTGAGGGACTACAGTGTGGGGATCAGCCAATGGGCTTTCATCAAGCATCACCCCCTCTGGCTGCTGCCCCACCTCCCCCTTTGGCAGCGAATCCTGATTCAGCTCCACCCTGGCCATCTTTGTAGCGGGAATCTTATTTTCTACTACAGAAGCAATGATATCATCCAGGATGTTGGGTACGCGAGTGTTTTGGGCTACCTAAAGAATAAAGCATGAATAGAGTTTGTTACAAGTGTTACGATCATTATCTTATATTCTTGTATTTATGAGTCTGTATATATCTAACCTGTTCGGACAAGTTGTAAACTGGTGCAAAGGCACCTCCGGTGGACCCAAGACGTAATTTCCCAGCTGTGGAGGTCAAAAGGTCACGCAATGTTGATCCTTGTTCAGGGCTCATGGACTTCCTACTGTGAGCTTCCATACCATCACACCCTGCCTTCTCTAGACAAATAAGAGGAAACATCATGTCAAGTGCATTTTATTCAGAAAGTACACAATATTTGCCAGAATGGTCTCAAATTCAGGCAAAATGGGAAGTTACCAGCAGCAAAAGCAAAGTGACAAAATCACAGAACACATTTGAGGTTTAATACACTATGTGGAGAAACATATTTTGGACCAATGAGATTTCATGGTGGGCAGGGCTACCTTCATGTTGTGAAAAAATACAAGCAACCAATAGAGTGTCTTATTGCACATTGCTTGTTGTGGACATGACTGGTTAGCAAAAAACTCATATTTAAATGGAAGAGATGCTAGTGCAGAATGGATGAATGATGTGTTTGGTTTGGAGTATTTGTGTAGGTGCTTCCTTACCTCTTTTCTCAGTGTTCGCTTTCACTGTGACATGCGAGTTCTTCTGCTGATCTGGGATCTGCCGGCTCTTCAAGTCACTCTGATCTCTGTCTGAAAGCTGATGTCACGCCAAACACTCTTTCATAAAATGTTATTCATTCAACTACACAGCTTCACATGCATCTAAACATTCCTGTAGCCCAAGCAGAAGAACAGAGGATGTCCAATCCTGCTCCTGGAGGTTGAACGTCTGCAGAATTTAGCTCCAACCAGCTTCAAGATACTTGCCTGGAAGTTTCTAGTGAGTCTGAAGACCTTGATTAGCTCAGATGTTTAATTAGGTTTGGAGCAAAACTCTGCAGGACAGTGGCCCTCCAGGAGCAGGCTTGGACACCTCTGCAGTAGAGCATTGCGTTACCAATGCCAAAGATATGGGTTTGATTCTCAGGTAATTCATTTACTAATAAACATTATACCTTGAATGCAGTGTAAGTCACTTTGGATAAAAGCTTCCGCCAAATGCATAAATGTAAATGCAAAGAGGAACTTGCCAGGACATAAATAAGCCAAGTGCATAATGTCAAGTTGGCATCTTACTGGTGAGAGTCCATTGGTAGTGGCCATGCTGGGGTTGTGGGTTTTGCTGTCAGTGCAGGAACAATGGGATGGGAATCCAAACTTTTCTCTCATTGAGTGCATAGACCTCTGCATGTCCACCAATACTTACGAAAAGATGGCAATGCACAATTTTAGTAATAAGTACACAGTCAAAGGTGAGAGAAAACAGGATGTGATGTTTAGATACATATAAGTACACAAACCTATGCTTACCTCTTTCAGGGACAATCTGAGTAGGCATTAAGTTCTTAAAGTCATGTGGCTGGTTCTTCACGCATCGTAACCAGACATACAGTTCCTTATCTGTATGACAAAATATACAAAATTGTTGGAAAGAGAAACGCAGCCAAAAAAAAACTGCTGAAAAGAACAGCATATGTTTGTTTTGGATGCTGGTGTCCCCATGTGGCTTTTTAGCTTAACTAGCTTAACCATTAAAACTGAAAACCGGTCTCCCACATGTTTTAATCAATGAAGTTTTGACTTTTTCTTGAGTTTTCCACTATTTTGTGGTAAGAATTTCAAAAACATTTTATATAGATTGCACTCACAAACAGAAATGTATGAATGATACTATTTTAAAATAAAAATTACAGTGACTAGAGAAATTAGATTTTAGCAATTTAGATTTTAATTTTATATATTTCTTAAAAACAATTTCCATCACCTTTCTTATCCTGAAAAATCACAATTTTAAAATTTCTTGATTTTTCCATATTTTCCATGATCATGCGAATCCTGTTAGCAAGACCATGTTGGTCGACAAACAATACCAGCTAATTTTTTAACCTGCTACACCAAAACTAAACTAGTGTTAACCACCTTGGACCAGAATGGAAAGTCATGTTGGTCTAAGCTGGCTTTTTACAGAGAGGTGAAATGAAAAGCGCATCCCATAGGTAAATTAGGTTAAAATCCATAGGAATATCTGTGATGTATTTGCAACTGACCTTTGGCTTTCTTATTCTCTCTGGCTTTGTAGCAGTCCATGCAAACTACGAAGCCACATTTGTGACAAGCCCAGTGCATGTTGAAGAGAGTGGCCTCACATGCATCACACATCTCCCTCACACCTCTCACTGCTCGCTTCCACATGATCTGAGCTGGAGAAAGGTAAAGAGAAAGAAGACAGCAGGGAAAGGTGAAAAAGTCAAAGTGACAAGGAATAAGAGACTTTGTGTATTTGTCATTCCACACAAACATACTCTCTTTCTTGACCCAGCTGAAAGCAGTGTCCTCTGTCTTTACGAGCTGGCAGAACTTGTCTCCAAGGAATGCGAGGACGGATTTTGATGTCTCAAGGTCCATCTTTCTCCTCTTCTTGTCCTCCTCGTCCTCTGAGCTGCCTGTCCACACCGTAACCGCCTCCTCATCTGTCTGCTCAGACACCGAAAACCCATTCACACGGATAACGCCGTTTTTACTGTATGACAGACTGAAGAGAGAGTGGGAAGAATTAGTGTACGCATAAACTGTGCTGTTTGACTGATGCTGCGATTGGATTTTAAAAAGACAAAAGTTCAGTTCTTACTTCCATTAAACATTCACAAATCATGGATGATTGTCATGTTTTAAACAAACTTGAGTGCATGTCATTAAAGTTGGACTCCACAGTACTTGTACATGAGACTTGAGTAAATATTGCACCAATGATGAACCAAATAAAACGTAAATGAAGTGCATCACAGGGAGTTCACATATGTCCAAGAACAGTGCCAAAAGTATTAAAGGCTGACCGTCGGAAGTAGTAAAATCGGCAGAAGACAGGTGAGATGGCAGGCTCCTGAGATTTACGTGAGCGATCCAAGCGACACTCTCTGCACTTCTGCACGTTGGGCCCAAACTCTGCACATGAGTCATCTTGTAAGAACGCTTCTCTAGTTTGCTTGAGCTTCCTAACCTTCCTCCAATCTTTCAGCACAGAGTGAGGGATGCCATCTGAGACAGAAATCTGAGCTGAGTACACATTTGTAATCTCAGTGTCAGTTTGAATATGCATGATTTGAATTGTCATGGCCTTCATTCTCGGTTCTGAATGCCATGGTGAAACTGATACTCAATTACATTTTTGGCAAAAACACACACTATGCATAAATGTTCAGCCAGTTAAACAGCTTGCTTAAACAGAACTGCTATAGGATACAACACTGAATACTGCAAATTTTCCCATTCATATTTTCTAGGCATTGGAGAATAATCTTTTATAAAGACCATCCAGGTCTGCGATGACATTTGATAAAAAAAGTAGTATTAAAAAAGTTGAAAAGAAAAAAGTGAAAAAGGCCAATATAAAACAATATAAACATATGACTATGACTGTATTTGACTCAAAATATAATTGACACTCATTCTCTGTGGATAAAATGAATGGGAGTTTATCATCATTAATACCAATGACAAAGATATTCTAATTAATAACATTTACTTTGGGTCTAAACATACATCATTTTAAAAAGGTGAAAAACTCACTGCTGTTAGGGAGTCTCTGTTGAGGCTTATCTTTTGCACTTTGCAAAGTTCCATTGGATTTGGCCTTTTCCTCTTCTTCCTCCTCCTCCTCCTCTGCTTTCTTCTTCTGGTGGTCATTCTGCTTGATTTTAAAAGAGGACTTAGTCTCTCGTTTAAACCTCCGTCCTGATCCACCACTCTCGCTTTCATTGCCGGAGTCTCCTCCACTCTCGCTGTCACCGCTGGACTCTAATGGCCGTTTCTCGCCTCGTTTCTCCCTCTCAGGCTTCATATGTACCGGGGTTGATTGTTTTTCAATAGATTTCTTGTCCTCCACGAAGGACTCCTTACCCTCCAACTTACCATTTCTGTCCAAGACAGGTTTAACATCCTCCAAGGAAGACTTCTTGCCCACTGTCACTGGTTTCTCATCGGCCATGACAGATTTTTTGTCCTCTGAATTGAAACTTAGAGCATTACTATTAGACTTCCTATTCTCTAAACTAGACTTCCTGTTGTCTTGAGCAGTCTTCTTGTTCAATATTTTGGACTTTCTGCTGTCTAGGGAGGAATCTTTATCCTCCTGACTGAACCCATTATCCACCAGTCCGTTAACTTTCTGTTTAATTGGCATAGAAGTGCTTGTGCTAGTCAAAGTTACAGCTGTCTTAGTGCCATCTACTGTTTGGGAGACTGTGCTGCCTCTGTCTTGCTCAGAATGGCGGGTCAGCCAGGCTTTTTTCAGTTTATGGTAGTTGTTCTGACCAGATTGAGACTGGTTGGTTATAGCCGAAGCAGGTGCCTGCTCATTGGTTAGCAAACCTTGTTTGGTTGTTGGCACAGGGCTGGAAGTCCCTGATGCTAGTCGGAGACATTCAGAAGAACTAGTGTTGAATACAGACTCTTTTTCTCTTCCTGAAGCATGTTCAGAACACACAGGGTGTGTAGTGAACGTAGTGCAAGACCTACACCTGCTATCTGAGAGGTGAGAGGTATGTTTCATAGCATTTGAGGGATGTGTAGTGTGTTGAGGCTGGATCATATGCATGTTATGTCTAGATTCAGCAGTAGCTAGTCCAGCTCTGTGTTTCTTCAGATGAGGGAAGTCTCTAGAAGTGTAAAAAGAGGTGGGAGAGGACTCCATCTTCGGTTGAACAGCACCACTATCTCTCCTCTTGCAGTATTCTGCGATTAGGTCTATTCTAGATTGTACAACATTCATATTTATTAAGGGGTGACTCGGCTGAGCTGAGTTAATAGGTTTAGTCGTCATGTTTATGGGTGTATTGAGATCTCCCGTTTGGGCTGTCATGTTGATGGGATGAACAGTATCCAGAGGGGTCCACAGGATACCTCTCTTATGCTGAACACTGTCCTCCTTTGAGTGTGGGTTGGACAAACTTTCCAATGGTCTTATCTGGCCACACTGCATCTGGGAAACTGAGCTGTCAGACACTGTGTAACTTATTGTTGTATGTGTGTGGTTTGTTGGACGTACAATGACTGATGCAGTGGCTGACTGTGCTTTGACTACACCTCCATTTGTTGTGTGCCCACCACCCACTTTCTCTCTGCCATACATGACTCCACACCATTGGGTATCGTAGGGTTGCAATGGCATTGTTGTTTTCTCTGGCACAGGTCTTTTCCCGTCTAAGGCGACATGTTTGAGTTCAGGCAACAAGGTGGGTGGCCTCTGTTGCTTCTGACCTTTTCCTGACAAGCTCATTGACTGAACAGGTGTGAGAGTAGGCGGGGACAATCTGCCATGTCCAGAGTCTTTTGAAACCACATTGGTTGGTGCCGGAGGGTGAAAAATAGGGGCACGGTGGAGTAAAGGCACGTTGCGTGGAGAAGAGGAGACAGAAATGAGAGAAGAGCCAGGCCCCCTTCTCTCCACAGCTGCCATCTCTACTGCTTCCAAGGAAGATGCTTTATGAGCCATTTGCTCTGTGATCTTTCCCAGCAGACCTTCTTCTTTCTCATGGTGGCGTTTAACAAGAGGCGGAGGTCTGGCTCTCATTGAGACCTGTGAGCTGGAGGAAGTTAAGATGCTGGCACTGAGCCTCTCATAGAGTTCTTTGTTGGCTGGCACTCTGCGCTGTGGAGGCTTGTTCTCCACGCTGTTAGACAGAAACGCATAGTAGCTGCTCGGAGTGAGGGTTGGGGTGGGATGGGCCGACTGTGGCCGGGGAGGTAGAGTGTGTCTGAATGCATGCACATCTCTCTCTCTGTCTATCTCTCTTTCCTTCTCCTTTGAAGAAAGGGCAGATGTGGGGTTTCTAGGGTATCTTGGTTCCCTATCCGAGCCCAGTTTAGCAGTGAATGGTGCCACCTCACTGCTCTCCAGAAGAATGCGGCGGTTCTCTTCCTGGTAGCGGTTAGGTCTCTCGCCTGTGAGATCATAAACAACAATTGGCTGTTTGGTACGACTTGGGGACGACTCAAGGGTGACTGGACAGTAAGTCTGCCCATTTTTGCCCACTGATGTGCGGAGACGCTCCTGTTCAGACTTAAAGTGAGTGTGGATGAGTGTGCTCTCAGTGACAGCTCTTCTATCCAGCTCTCTAGAAACAAGAACAGCAGAAATGAATGTGGAAGAGAGCTTGCTGTAGAGGTCAGTATGTCTGGTGAGTAAGATATAATTGACCATGGACCATAGGAAATTAATTCAAAATTAATGCATACAATTAATGCACACCCGAGGTTGGTAATGTGAGTTTTAATAATTTAATGGTCAGGTCTTATTTTAGACCATCATTACTAGTTTGTAAAGTATGTGGTGAACTGATATGAAAGTGTAATGCTGTTAAGGGAATAAGAAATGTTATAGGAAATGGATAACACCCAGCTGTCCACCCATTAGAAAGCAACAATGTTGTGTTATTTAAGGAACAAAAATGATATAAAGTGGAAAAAGAGTGTGCAGGAGTTAGCTGAAAACTTACTCTATGGTTTTGGAGGAGGGTGTGCAATGCTGAGTGCTCCTACACACTCTCTGAGGGTCCGCACTGGAGGGTCGGATGGGCAGTGGGGGTTGCAACCCTTGACCATCTGCATTACTAACAGGGGTGGGCTGAGAAATCCAAGGGCTTGGGGTGTTCTGTTACCACACAGACAAACATACAGTTTCACACAAATTTATAGGACCTGTTTTGGTTTGATATAGAGATGAATCTCTATCTAACAAAGGACATCAAACTTAGGGAGATATAAATAAAATGAAACACAATGTGCAAGGACGTAAGTCAATCCCTTCCTACATAAGAGAACTATTTGAGTGTACACTCTCACACACATTGAGAAACACAATCTTGTTTATTTCCATAGTACAAGTAAAGACGAATAGTGGCTTATAGACGACTCAAGGATGCCCTGATACCACATGAATAAAACAGAGAAGGAGGGGGGGAGGGGGTCTGCTGCCTGGATGAATTTCTTTCAGTTAATCATTCTTTTCACCACTTGCTGTAGCTTTCTTTTTCATTTTTTTTGTTCCCTAGTCTCCTGTCCATCTCTATTCAGCCTGTCACAATTCAAACAACCCACTGCAATATATGTTCATAATACCATAACCTGCCTCTTGATGCTTTATCTCGGCTTAAAAACTAAACCAGACAATATTACACAACACAACCATCATTGACTTGCATGACATCCTTATAAAATCCAGAGGAGCCAGGATAATACCCATTATGTCTATAGCAGAATTAGCAGAAGGGGAGCTCTCTTCCAGTATGCACACCTCAGGGGATATGCTCTGCTTCGTCTAGACGTCTCCCTGACAATCAGAGGTTTAGCTATGATCTCATATTAAGTACCATAACAACTATACAAATATCATCATCTGTATACACAACAACACCATGAATAACACAAAGCATGTGCTACCAGTACAACTTGTTGCAGTAATTACAATCTATTTTGACTCAAAAAGACTTAAAAATCCACAAGAATGTTAAATTTTTTAAAATTGCTATGACTGTCTATGATCCATATATTCTCCAAAACCCTTATCCAGCATCTAAGGTCGAAGGCAGAGAAACACCCAGGATTGATGGGCAAACCATCACAGGGCAAACACACACACACACACACACACACACACACACAGAGACATCTAAACTCACATCTACAGACAATTTGGTGTCCAATTGACCTATCTTGCATGTCTTTGGATTGTTGGGGAAACCGGAGCACTCAGAGAAAACCCACAAACATGCAAACTCCACACAGAAAGTCCTTCTGGCTACCCACTGAGCCACCGTGCCACCCAAAGGAGTCATATGAGCAAGCTCTTTATATGTCGGAGCAACAGACTCAGTGCCACAGCTCTGACCAGGATTAATATCTTAACTGACTCCAAGTGTGTGAGGCCACTTACACTCCTCATGCTGCTGTCAGAGATGCCAGCACCATCTGGATGTGTCCATTTGGATGCTTGCAGGCCAAGTCCAGGGTAGCTATGGACTCCGTTGGGGAAAGGAGGCCACAGGAGGGGATAGAGTCCAAGAGGTGCCAGAGAAGCTGCACCAGAGGTCTGGCCCAGGAGAGACGGGTTCCCTGGAAGGGCTAAAGGATGGTGGGGAAGTCCCAGGGCTCTGATACGAGGATGTCCAGTCAAGAGTGTGGCAGATGGGGACAGTGCAGGCAGGAGGGACGGGAGGAGGTGCGGATGAGGGATGGTTGAGTGGGGTGTGCTCAGGGAACAGAGGGGAGGCTGGGAGTGGAGGGGAATGGGTGAGAGGTGTGCAGGGTGAGGAGAGGAACTCAGTAGCTTGCTGTGGGAGGAAACAGGTGTAAGGCTGGGAGAGCTGGAGGAGGGAGAAGGCGTCTTAAGGTGTTGTTTGGGGTTTGGGGGAGTGTGAGGGGGCTGAATGTAGGTGGGGTGGGCCTCAAGCTCCGTCCTGATTAATGCAGGGTCTCTGTATATAGTGAAGGGCTCCTTCCTGTCCACAATGAGGGGACTTTTGGTGGACTTATCAGGAGTAGGAGTGCGATTAGGCGTACGGGGAGGAGAATGTGTTGGGGTTCTGGATCGGTTTGGGGTTGGAGAAGGGGTCTGAATCAGGACTGGAGTTGTGGAGCAGGTCACTTTGGGATTGGGTGCCATTTTAAGGCTGCTAAGAGTTCTGTCCACAGATTTAGTCAGAGGAGCGCTGTCCTTCAACAGGCCCACCTCTAGAGATGCATTCTGCTTCTCCCTGGACATCTCCCGTAGAGTCTGAGGTTTAGAAATGATCTCAGGAGAGGAGCAAGGACTGGTGTGCACACTAGGCTTGTGGGTAGCTTCCAAGGAGATTACGGGTCCATATTCTGCATTAACAGCTACTGGCGAACAACTCTGTTTAGAATCCACATCCTCCTTTTTGTTGCAAGGTACGACTGGAGAACGAGGCGGTGCTCCTCTAGGCTCCTCTTCTACTGGGACTGCAGTGTCACTGCTGGAGGTAATGGCCTCAGAATGGGGAAATTCTGACCTCCTAGACTCTGCGTGGGTGAACCCTGACCCTCTGACCTCTGGATCATTCGTTGACAACTCGTGCTCACCCTCTGCTCCTTCACACTCCAGAGATGATGCGTGTACCAGCACGCATGTGGTTTCCATGGAGACCAGCTGCTCACTCTCTTGGGACGCCAGAAGCGCAGACACAGCCTCTGAGTCCTCCCGAGACGCCCCCTCACTCCTGTCCTCTATTTCTGTCATTACTACATCACCTTTCTCTTCTGATTTCCCACCACTAACAAGAGCAACAGACTCCAGTGCATCTGTGCTCCTGAGTGCTCCGTTGCAGGATGCACTAGGGGAATCGGATGGAGATGTTTTTCCCATTTTCTGAGTCTCATTCTCTCCTAATTGTTTGGGGGAAGGTTCCCCGCCTCTATGGGAGGGGTGAACCTCACAGTCCAATGGCCTCTTTGAAGTGTAACGCTGTTTCGACTGTCTCTTTGATCCTGAATCCAAGGATGAATCCTGCACTCTGCAGCTGGAATTTTCGGAATCGCTGTTCTCTGACAGGTCGGACACACTGCCTGCTTTCAACCTCTTTAACCCACATCTATTTCTCTGCTTGTCATCTTTTTCCTCATCTTCTTTCCTCCTTTTTCTCTCACCATTGCTGTTTTTAGATTTGGAAGAATCTAAGAAAATAACAGATCAATAATACTGATTTAGAAAAAGTTACACAGCTACTGTACATGTAATATTCTCATTGACACTTTGAAAAACTCAGCACTTCGTATCAAGCTAATGCCATAAATCAGAATCCAGCTAAATGTAATTTAACACAGGTGGAGCTCCTAATATCATCATTATCATTATCCATGGCTACAGCTCACCTCTTCCCTCATCACTCCTCTTTTCGACCCTCATGCCTTCTTTTTCATCCTCTTCCATGCTGCAGTTCTGTGTGGTCATCTCAGAGTGCTGCTGCACTGGCCTGGAGCTGCACACCTTCAGCAGAGAGACAGAGTGTGTTTTGTAACTAGGGGATGTATATGTACACTGGACTTGTGCTGGTATTCGGTAATGCGATACATCACGGTAATGAATATGCACTATATTGTTATCGTGGGCACTTCTAAATACCGTGAATAATTATATATGACAAATTATTCAGAATTTTGAATGCATTTTAAGAATACTTTTCCCATCAACTGGTCAAAATGCACAACACAGCTGTATACTGCGTGAAAGACACGTGCGCACTCTGATGTAAACAAGCGCACTCTGATGTAAACAAGCGCAGGCGAGAAGCACATGGCGGAACATGTGAGAGACGCTCTGGATGAAAGCGCACTTTCACTCTCTGACAGCAGATGGCGCTAAACTACAGAAATAATAATGCAACTGTGTTATTTAATGAGCTAACATAAACTAAATCTTTTTTTTTTTAACAAAGATTAATAACTTCTGTAGCAAATGTAGCTATTGCTCATTGTGAATGTTAATGCATTAACTAAGGTTAACTAATGAGGTCTTATTGTAAAGTGATACCTATCTGAGGTGGTATGGAAGCCCAGGTTTCTTTATAATTCTTTTGCACTTTAATCTGTGTAAAACTTTTAACTTTATACATTTTTCTGTATTG
>NW_015554059.1:19199-23691 GCF_001515605.1 Sinocyclocheilus anshuiensis
TTAGCAATTAATCGCAACATGAAAATTTGATACTGGCATATCCCTAATGTACACTGCTGTTATGCATTTGGAAATATTTTAAAGACTCTACCTGGTCATTTGTTGTAGTGTTGTTTGATATGCTTCCTGTGCCCTGCAAGCAGATTTAAAAGGTAAAAGAGGTAATGAAGACACAATCAAACATTTACTTTATCTAACTGAGGACATGTCATAAACTTCTACCCCTATAAGTTAGTAGTACTAAAGCTAATTATAAATACTAAAACTTTAAAACTTTTTTTCTGTATCCCTAACTGAAAACATTTTTTTTTTCCAATGAAGACACGCCCCAAAAATATCTCCAAAGAAAGTTTTTTTCATATTTGCCATACTTTTGGGGACAATTTTGTTGTGAAATGAGTATGTGCACATACTCACAACATACAGTACTCACAAGAAAAATCCTGTTGATCTTGGTGATATGTGGTTTGCGTTTTGAGTTGTCTCCCATCAGCAAGGAGTGGGTGATATCATCTAGCAACATCATCTGAACCAGCGACGGATCTACATTCACAATCTCCCGAACCTTTTGAATATAAAACAAAATCCTTCATGTAAAACACATTTTTACATTATCTTACTATACACAGCCTGATATATACAGGTGCATCTCAATAAATTAGAATGTCGTGGAAAAGTTCATTTATTTCAGTAATTCAACTCAAATTGTGAAACTCGTGTATTAAATAAATTCAATATTCCTTGTGAAGTTCACTCAAATTCTTGTGAAGTTCACTTGAATCGATTTTGCTTGACAATCCTCATAAGGCTGCGGTTCTCTCGGTTGGTTGTGCATCTTTTTCTTCCACACTTTTTCCTTCCACTCAACTTTCTGTTAACATGCTTGGATACAGCACTCTGTGAACAGCCAGCTTCTTTGGCAATGAATGTTTGTGGCTTACCCTCCTTGTGAAGGGTGTCAATGATTGTCTTCTGGACAACTGTCAGATCAGCAGTCTTCCCCATGATTGTGTAGCCTAGTGAACCAAACTGAGAGACCATTTTGAAGGCTCAGGAAACCTTTGCAGGTGTTTTGAGTTGATTAGCTGATTGGCATGTCACCATATTCTAATTTGTTGAGATAGTGAATTGGTGGGTTTTTGTTAAATGTGAGCCAAAATCATCACAATTAAAAGAACCAAAGACTTAAACTACTTCAGTCTGTGTGCATTGAATTTATTTAATACACGAGTTTCACAATTTGAGTTGAATTACTGAAATAAATGAACTTTTCCACGACATTCTAATTTATTGAGATGCACCTGTATGTGTGTTTATGTGGCCTCACCTGGTCAGTCATGACAGCTACAGTTCTGTTGTTCTGGTCGTGATGTGTGATGACTCCAGACAGCCACTGGGTTTTGGACTCCTGTCTGAACACTTTTACTCTCAGGCCCTTTAGAGAACAAGCACCTGTCGCATAAAAGCAAATATCACACACATCAAAGAACTACCATTCATAACACTGACCTAACAAAACAATGACCCTCTAATCCTCAAATCACCATTGAGATCAAATCATAAACACACTCATGACACAT
Source organism: Sinocyclocheilus anshuiensis (assembly GCF_001515605.1). NCBI lineage: Eukaryota > Metazoa > Chordata > Actinopteri > Cypriniformes > Cyprinidae > Sinocyclocheilus > Sinocyclocheilus anshuiensis. The sequence goes on from NW_015554059.1 coordinate 20,780, forward strand.
TAGTTCGTGCATTAATCAAATCCTTATTTGATCAACTTGGATGAGTCAAGTTTGACCCATAAAATAAACATAATACAGTATGATGTGGCAGCATTCATATCAATGCACCAGTACTTCACATCATTGCACCAGTAAGGTAAATAAACTATACAACTTAGCAGAATAATTAGTTATGATTAATATGAATAAAATGTCACAATCTTTTGTGATATTTCTGTTGGGACTTTTTTTTACTATATTGCTTTTAACATTGTTTTCATGCTAAAAACACTCAGCCTTGGTAAAAGCCCAGTGATGCATGGCATCTTGTGGCTATTTGCCATCTTATTAAAAAAACGCTTTAGACTGTAAACTCTAACTGAATGAGCCATATTCAAAAATGTACATAATTTTGATTCTATATGAACATGGCAACTTAACTGTAAACAGCCACATTTACATTGCATCCTAACCAGACACAATGCAAAGCATTCTAGCAGCAACAAGCAATTTGTCTGTAAATACCAGACGACAAGACGTTCAAAAGCAATCACATATCTTAGCCAATAAGCAAGCGCCGTCTCACACTCATCACAAAGTATTTAAATACAACTTTTGTCATGGAATGCACTTGCTTGTTCATATGGATATCACAGTTTGAACATTCTTGTTTCCTTTATTTTCAAGATCCGAGGTAAATGATACATTGTCGCTTTCAATATGCCTATTACAGTCATGCACAATGATTGAACTACAATTAAACCTCTTTAAGATTATACAATGCACATAATCAGCACCTGAGATTATCATTGCGATTAAACACAGTTTGTATGTATTGTTCTTGTTCCCAGCCACAGTTTCACAGGAATTGAAAACATTGCTAAAGTAAAATCCCGTTATTTGTTGTGTACAGCTGTTGTGGCTGTTTAGGACAAAAACTGTGATTAACATGTCAAAACCTTTTATTGTGTTGTTTCAGTCTCTGGTGTTGGGCTAATGATTTTTTAAATTTTGATTACTAATAATAAATGTGAAATTTAAACAGTAGAATCTTGTAACGTTTTGCAGTAGTATTTTTAACATATTGCTCTTCCTTGTGTTGTGCCTGAGAAAATCATAGTAATGGCCTCTCGTGACTTATAGCTTTATTTAAAACCAGTCAAACACATGAGTGCTGAGCGCTGATGAAGATATTGAATATCCATTCCAAAATCCTCTGTGTACTCAAGCAGACAGAATATATTGAGCAAAGATGTTTGACAGTAAGGCTTCAAACAGTCAACTCCAAGTTGATCTGATTTACTCAAACATCCTTATCAAATGCTAACAGAACAAATACACCACAAACAAACCAAATCACAGGATTCTCACACAGATCAGCATTACAAAGACCTTTCCTATTAAGAATGGAAGCAGAGAGAATGTAAGCTAGAATACCTTGCTGAAGAATGTTCTGGAATTGGTGTTGTTTGAACCAGGTCTGGACCTGTTCCTGCAGAGACGGATCATCTCTCACAGCTGCATTTCCACCGTCCACTTCATCCTTTAACAGCAAAACAACACAGCTTGAAACAAGCACTGGTTCTCTTTCCTTTTTTTGAGGAGTACTAAAAATTTTATCTGCTATGATCACACCGAAGGCTCCAAAAGAAAAGATGAAGATGAAAGAAAGCAACAGTTGCACACCAGACAGCTTCAGATGAGCGAGGGATGACAGAGAGACACAGTGCACACACACTCAGTATTACACATGGCATTACTCATCCATGTACACAAGAGACGCACCTCCTCACCGTACACACACATAAGACTGGAAATTATGTAACGGTAGTGTGCGAGGGATATTTAAGCTGAACTGCAACTGAACTCCCAAAACCTCTGCCTGTTACACACACACAGAATAAACACAGGAAACAGAGGCTACATATTTAAAAAAAAAAAACATATTTCTCTTTCTGTCACTTCCATCCAGTACCTGACACATACACGCTGTCTACTCACCTGGCATTTGTACATTTTAAAAAGTTTTTTCCCCCTCAGGAGTCAGGTTTATTTTTTGCACTTGACCAAGTCGATTTTTTTATTCGTAACATTACCTGCTGAATAAATGTGAATGTAAACGGAAAAAGGAATTTATTATTTCGAATTAATACATATATTATAGATTAATTAATAATATTAATCAGCAATAACATTTATTATATATAAAATAGATATATATATATATTTATTTATTGCATTTATTTATCATTCATTATTTAAATGTTATAATTTATTATAATTATAAAATATATTAATTACAATAATTTTATTTTATTGTTATGTTCTACTATATAAATTAAATTGTAATTAATTAATTAGTTAATTAAAGGACTTGGGATTGAGAAAAGACAATAATGAGTGGAGGAGTTAAGGAAGATTGAAAAAGCAGTCAAATCCAATCACAGTTATCAGTGCTCTCTCTTTCTCTTCCATCAGTCTTCATCTGGCTAGTCTAATATCTCAGTCCAATTTCTCCTCTGTAACTCATATACAACTGACCCCTGAGTCTGCATCATCATCTTCACTCCCTCTCTCTCTCTCACACACACACACACACACACACACACACACACACACACACACACCACATACAGAGGCTCAGGTGCAGGGAACAGAAATCTTTCACAGCAATGAACTGCTGTGAACTGTTGTGACCTCCAACTGACAGAAAAAAACAAACTAAAGGAAAAAATGATGATATCACTGATTGTGCTGATGTTTATCCAGCATGACACACTTATCAATGTGTTTTTTTTTTTCCAATTATCTGGATTGGCTTGTCTCAAAGTATTTAAGTGTTTTTTCATGCAAAACCACATTTTCTCTTGCAATAAACAGTTAAAGGGTTAGTTCACCCAAAAATGAAAATTAGCCCATAAATTACTCACCCT
>NW_015554059.1:24148-30719 GCF_001515605.1 Sinocyclocheilus anshuiensis
CACTCAGAAGTGACGCACGCGGAAGCGCAGGGGAGAGATCAAAACAAAACAACGGTCACGAATTAGAAGTACAAAAAGAGGCTTTTGTAAAGAACAATGTCAGAGGATTTCGAAATAAGCCAAGAGGAGACTGGTTTTCCTTTGCTAAAGTAAGGAAACTTTGCTTCCTTTGCTCCTGATAACAAACGTTTGTTTTCACAAGACTCACCGGCGCATGCGCAACGCTGAACTCATACGTCATCCGCCCGGAACTGCTTCCGTGTAAGACTGATGGCGCAAGCTACATTAAAGTGATTATTACGTTTTGAATATGGATATTTTTCTTTAAAAAACGTATCTATAGTTGTATTTTATATTTAAATCTGTATCTATCTGTATTTATGTTCTACTGTTAGTGTTATCTGTATGCACCAAGGGTCTGAGAGTAACGCAATTTCAATTCTCTGTGTGTATGTGCTGTACATGTAAGAATTGACAATAAAGCAGACTTGACTTGACTTGACTTGATTTCACTTCTTTTGGACTGATGCACTGCAACACCCACTGAGTGCCATTAAACAGCTTGAAAGATCAAAGATAATTATTAATATAACTCCGACTGGATTCGTCTGAAAGAAGAAAGTCATATCAGTGTTTCCCATTCATTAACTAGACGGTGGCAGCCTGCCACAGTCTAATCTGTCCCGCCACGGTTTCATAATACACCGAAGATATATATATACCTCTCATATAACATAAAAAGTTATTTCACGTTGTGTTTCACGCCATTGCTTTGGCAAGTATCCGTAAAACGAATTAAAACCAAAAGCGAATAATATGACTTATCAAGTCTGTTTGCGCTGCTTGTTTCAAAGTGAAGCGCACATTGCGCACACGATCGGCTTGTGATCTGGTGTTTTCCGCGTCTCAGTCTCTCAGAGCGGCTCCGTTCACAGTGAATGCAGTGAACTCCGTTATTGAATGTGCTGTAAGTTTAGCGCACGTTTGGGAACGCAACGGCCACCAGTTATGCATAATTTTTACATTTGCATAATTTTCAACATTTTAATGTGCAAATGTTTACAGTATTTCATTAAATTAGTAATGTTTGTAAACCTGTTTTCACAGAAGCTGGAGTTTTCCGCCAAAATAAAAGCTCAAGGGTTTATCTCTTGCAAGCATGGCCTAAAATTAACAGACGCGCACAGAAAAAATACTGTACAGGTACAGCAAGCTCACTGTTGGGAAGAAAAATATAAATATTGGGGTGGGGGTTTATATGAATGTATTTCTGAAGGGAACTGACTTCACAAAAGTTTGGATGGCATTTTTCCCCTCTTATCATTGCTGATCCATAAGCGCCACCTGCTGTCAGAGAGTGAATTTGCTTTCTCATTCAGCCTGTCTGTTTTTGTTTCATGCAGGTTTTATCTTCGCATCTTTGTTTGTATCGTGATTAAAATGCAGTGGTTGGTTGATTTAATTAAATGTTTAGTTGTTGTAGTAGTAGCAACTGCCTGTTTTTTTGCAAAAACAGTTTCATGGCAAGGAAAAATATTTATGGCCGGTAAATTTTCTCAAGTCACCAGCCACTGGCAGATGTGAAAGTTAGTTTTAGGCCCTGCTTGCAAGTGTAGAAATTAGGACAAAAGTATTGCAATTTCCCTACTGTAGAGTAAGGTAAAATAATATACCTGAAAAAAAAATAATTTTCATTTATTTCACAGTGCAATTGTTTTACAATATATGGCTATTACTGTCATAGGAATAATAATATAAAATTATTATTATTATTTTATTCTAATTTGTTTGGCTTCCAAATTCACCAGTGAGACTGAGACACTATATCACAACTAAAATGAGGGTTGAGTCCCCTTTAAATTTCAAGAACAAGTACATTTACCAGCTTTTTTTTCTTTTAGTTTGCACACTGTGACTGAACCTGTGTTCGAGCTCTTAATTTTGAACTCTCAAAGTGCACCAGATTTATGAATTTAACTTTAAAATGTACAAAATTTTCTTTATCATTGCTGATCCATAAGCGCCACCTGCTGTCAGAGAGTGAATTTGCTTTCTCATTCAGCCTGTCTGTTTTTGTTTCATGCAGGTTTTATCTTTGCATCTTTGTTTGTATCGTGATTAAAATGCAGTGGTTGGTTGATTTAATTAAATGTTTAGTTGTTGTAGTAGTAGCAACTGCCTGTTTTTTTGCAAAAACAGTTTCATGGCAAGGAAAAATATTTATGGCCGGTAAATTTTCTCAAGTCACCAGCCACTGGCAGATGTGAAAGTTAGTTTTAGGCCCTGCTTGCAAGTGTAGAAATTAGGACAAAAGTATTGCAATTTCCCTACTGTAGAGTAAGGTAAAATAATATACCTGAAAAAAAAATAATTTTCATTTATTTCACAGTGCAATTGTTTTACAATATATGGCTATTACTGTCATAGGAATAATAATATAAAATTATTATTATTATTTTATTCTAATTTGTTTGGCTTCCAAATTCACCAGTGAGACTGAGACACTATATCACAACTAAAATGAGGGTTGAGTCCCCTTTAAATTTCAAGAACAAGTACATTTACCAGCTTTTTTTTCTTTTAGTTTGCACACTGTGACTGAACCTGTGTTCGAGCTCTTAATTTTGAACTCTCAAAGTGCACCAGATTTATGAATTTAACTTTAAAAGGTACAAAATTTTCTTCCGGGGGAGCATGCCCCCGGACTCCCCTAGAGGGGTCGAGGACCACCCACCACAGTCTCACAAATTCCTGTTGGAAACACTGCATATACACCTAGGATGATTTGAGGGTGAGTAATTTATGGGCTAATTTTCATTTTTGGGTGAACTAACCCTTTAAAACATGTCTATGAAGCCTGTTCAATTTACTCATTTACATAAAACTCTTATAGACACAGCAGCAAATAATGACCCATTTAATTCTGTGTCAGGGAAGGTGAAACATGGTCAAGAAAAACTTGTCTAAATTGTCTAAAAAAAAACTTTGGGGTGGGGGTGCCAATGATAAATGTATATGTTTGAAATGACCCCTTTAACAGCTATCAATCATGTCCTCTGTACACTAACATTATATAAAGTCTTAATTATTTCAAGAGGTCTTAAATTTGCGGACAGAAATAATGGAATCGTGATATGGCCTAATGTGATTTTTAAACACTGAACATTTTAGATTAAAAACTGCGCTGTTGCCTGTTGTCTACAGGATTGTGGTTTGCAATCAATGAAAAGCTTACATTTACGCCAAGCCATTCTTATGATCTACTATGTTTAAATCATACCTGCAAACTCCTCGTCTTTTAGGTAAGTTCATCATTCTAACAAGCACAGCTACTTTGTATATATTTCTGCTGTTCCATAATCACCACTTACTATCAGAGAGACTGAATATGAATTTTCAATCATACATTTTAAATCTATATAAATAATGTATAATTTTGACTGATACCTTTTCTTTAAAATGGTTTAAAGGCTGAAATGAGGTTTATAATTTTTAACCTTTTTGTTTTCGTCAAATCCTGTATTATTTGATCTCTAAATTTGTCTAAATTGTCATTTTTTTACAGTATATGGTATCAATATGGTATTAATGACAAACATTATTAACAAGAGCTCACCACAGTAGGGCAACAAGATCTTCTGCTGCCCAGCTGTGTCGGTGTGATCCGTGTGTGTGTGTGTGTGTGTGTGTGTGTGTAAAGAGTTCTAATAATATCAGAGAGTGAGTGTGTGTGTGTGTGTGTGTGTGTGTGTGTGTGTGTGTGTGTGTGTGTGTGTGTGTGTGTGTGTGTGTGTGTGTGTGTGTGTGTGTGTGTGTGTGTGTGTGTGTGTGTGTGTGTGTGTGTGTGTGTGTGTGTGTGTGTGTGTGTGTGTGTGTGTGTGTGTGTGTGTGTGTGTGTGTGTGTGTGTGTGTGTGTGTGTGTGTGTGTGTGTGTGTGAGAGAACAGACTGCATGATAGAGGGAACGAGAAAGAAGGAGAGCAGGACGGAGAGAGAGAGAGAGAGAGAGAGTGTGTGTGTGTATTACTCATCAGTGCTTCAGTTCTCAGGACGAAGGGAAGACATGATTTATTCATTTACCCGCAGGCAGGTTTTGATCTCTCTCTCTCTGGCTCAGACTGTCTTTCTTGTCTTGCTCACACAAACATACATAGTCTCTCTCTCTCTCTTCCCCACTGTTTCGGTGCCTCTCTCACCTCGCACTCTATTTCTCTCTTTGATAAACACACACACACACACACACAAGCAGCTCTGCTTCACTGGCCTTCAGGAGGAGGGGTAGTGAATGGAGGAGGAATGAGAGAGGAGATAATAAGATGGGGGGGATGAGAGAGGTGTGATTGGAGAGAGCGTTATGTGGGCAGGATGAAGGGCAAATTGATCTAATGATGATGGTAAGGTTAATTAGTGTTAATTAGCGTGTTACAGCGTGGCTTTCTTTGATTGGTGGGCTCGTTTTCCAGCTTTTAAAGTTCACTAAACAACCTGAAATTCACTCACTCCGTCAATCAAGACAAACACACACACAGTCAAACTTTCTCTGAAAACAAAAGCAGCTCTGCATTTCCCTCATGGAACACACACACACACACACACACACACACACACACACACACACACACTCACACACACTCACACACACACACAACGCGATCATAATCTCATTAACTACTAAACATAGACATAAACAAACAAGATTTAAACTTGACAGAGCACATACACACACGCACACACACACACACACACACACACCTCAGCTGACCTAAACGCATGAGAAATGAGATAAAGGCATGAATAGAGAGAAACACAGTGACTCAAACACACTCCAGAGGACGTGGCGCACCGCAGGACAGAATGAATACGACACTGAGAAGATTAGATCTATCATAAATGCATTTAATTTATTCTGTTTATTCTTTATCTAATTTAGCAGCACATTTGGATATTTTAACTAAAGATAATCTGTTACTGTGAAGGCTGTGTTAACGTTCATGTCTGTCTTTATGACAGCTACTTTATTCACAAGAGCATGAAATGATCTCCCTTTATGATATTAATATTGAATCCTGGTCTTGAATATTTCAGGTAAAATACATGTAGTTTACACAGTAGAGTATGATGCTAACAACACCAAGGTCAAGAGTATGATTCCTAGGGAATGCATGAACTGATGTTGAATGCAATGCATGTCGCTTTGGATATAAGCATCTACCAGCTGCATATATAATGAAATGGAAAGTGAAGCCTTATTATCAACATGCATGACATTCTATTGACCGCCAAAGGCAATCATTCAGACTCGTACCTCAGTGTATAAAAACATAGAAATGTATTGACACTTATGCACTTACAATATATGGGGTAAGTGTACAATAGTTAAGCTTAACCCAGTAATATTCCTATAGTTTGTATGATGCATGCTATTCTAAAGCAGTGGTTCTAAACCTTTTCATTAGCTGTAAGGGCCAAAAGCAAGCTTTGTAGGCCACATATAATTTGAGTGTACACATGACTTCAAAGTAACCAGGTTTAATGTTAGGAAATTATACAACAGTTTAATATTATTTATAAAACACAGGCAAAAACATTTAAACTGACAGTACATTACTTCAACTCCCGTTCAAAAGGGTCAGTAAGATTTTTTTTTTACATTAAATTAATACTTGCAATGATACATTAAATTTATAAAAAGTAAGGACTTTTACATTGTTACAAAAAAATATAATTTCAAATAAATGCTGTGTTTTTGAACTTTCTATTTAACGATGAATCCTGAAAAAATGTTTATAATGATTTCCACAAAAATGTTAAGCAGCGGTCTTCAACATAATAACAAGAAATGTTTTTTGGGCACCTAATCAACATGTTATAATGATTTCTAAAGAATCATGTGACAGTGAAGTCTGCAATAATGACTGCTGAAAATTCAACTTTGCCATTAAAGGAATAATTTATATTTTAAACTATTAAAAACATTATAACATTATTTTAATACTAATTATAATTATTATTAGTTATTAAAAAATACTTATTAATTATAAGTATTTTTGATTAAATAATTGCAGCTTTAGTGAGCATAAAAGGCAAAAAATTCTATTTTTACAAAGTGGATGGCATGTCACTTCGTGCTGCAATGGTCTGTGAGCCACAGGTTGAGAACCAGTAAAGAAAAAGGGCCAACCAAGAAACATATATTACATTAACCACTACCATCATGGCCTACTTTCCATAATCCAAACAGAAATGAAATTCTTGACATGAAAGCAGTTAATTGCATATTCAGAAATATAAAGCCTGTTAACATAAGGTGTCACAAACTTGATCAAACTTATGGAGCTACAAAATCGTTGATCCTAGAGTAGACACAAAAATCCAAATCAAATCATCAGTTTCAATCAAAGTTCCGTTTGATCTTTTTCTCCACTGTCATTATGCTCTATAGGATGAGAGAGGTGAGACGGCACATGCTGTGTGAGAGAGACAGACAGGACGGGCTGATAGAGTCATACAAAGAGTGAGATGACCTCAGTCTAGCGCACAGCCAAAGCATCACCACGGCAACATGTGCAAGA
>NW_015554059.1:30749-40448 GCF_001515605.1 Sinocyclocheilus anshuiensis
AGAGAGAGAAAGAAGAAGGGAGAAAAACAGACATACAGACAGATTATTGTAAAAGATGAGCTAGTATGTTTGTAGCAGCTTGTCTTTACGTATGTACAGAGAAAGATCATAGTTGGAGAGATCAGAACAAACAAGCTCATGCTCCTTCATACAGAGAGAACAGCCAAGCACACACACCCAGAGAGAGATACAGAGGGTTAGAAATAGATGATGCCGAAAAGTGCTTCATTTAATTCAAATGTGAGAGTAGAGAGAGAAGAAAAGAGAGGGAGATGTGCGTGTTTGAGAGAGGAGAGACAGAAAGGCTTGATTGAGAGGGACAGAAGAGAGAGATGTGTAGAGGGAGGGTGATGAAGTAGATGAGATAATGACGAACAGAGGAGAGTGAGTGAGTGAGAGAGAGAGAGAGGATAGAGTCGCAGACTGACACACACAGAAAGAGTGCTCATAAAAATCAATGCAGGAGTCTGAAGACCTGTCCTTCAGTAAGAAAAGAACGACAAGTGCTGGATCAGAGATAGAGAGAGGCGCTCTTGTCTAAATATATCACTGAACATTAATACCTACAAAGCTCACAGATTTCACTTAACGTAATTTAAAGCTGAAGACAGCAATTTTTTTTCTGTTATATATTTCCTCCTATGCTGTACTGACACAGCAGTTCAACCAAAGGCATGAGTTTGGGGTGAAACCGCCTGATTCCCTGACCAATATAGCAGACAGGGGAAGTGCAGAAGAAGAAACAGGTTTGAAAATCGTATCTTCAAACATAATTGTTGACACTAGTGGCACAGAAATGACAAAATTTAACTTAAATTGAATGAGAGGATTGTGTTGTTGTCCATATTACCATGAACACACTGTACACGATATCATAATTGCCTGTATTTAGTTTAATAAATGTCTCCAGAATTAATTTGAACGATGCAAGTTCTATATTCATTTTTACATTTTATTAAAAATAATATTTACCACCAACATAATTCAACATCCGTCTCACCAAATTCCAATGAACAAAACTATTGATTCACACTTTTAGAAAAGGTGGCTTATACCAATATTCAATAATTAGTTATGATTGATAAGTGATATGACATTTACACTAACACTTCAATTTAAAAGTTGGATCTGTTGGATAAAACTTGGAACAATAATCAATAGAGAAGAGCGGAATTCAACAGCATTGAACACTGAACAGAACAGAACAGAAGTAGAGACTGTACAGTAGAACAGAAGAAAACATATAGCATAAAGTATAGCACAGAATATAGTAAAATAGAATAGAATAGTAACAGATAATAGAATAAACACGGGAAAGTGCAGCACAGTAAAACAATAGAAGAGTTTAACGTCCAGTAGAGTGGAGAAGAATGTACAGTAAAGAAGAGCAGAGTAGAAGAAAGTGGAGTAAAAGTGGATGAGATAATGTTGAAAAAAGTGTACCATTTCAATTGTACAAATAAACCCTGATTATTGATCTGTTTCCAATAGCTGTTTATATACTGTATATATATATATATATATATATATATATATATATACTGAAGCTAATAAAAGAAAAAGCTGCCAATATAGCTATGGCCCCTGTTGAATGTTCACTCATAAATACATCACATTATAAAAGCTAATGGCATATTTTCATATTGGTCATGCAGTTAATGGTTCATGTAGAAAGATTGTTTCTATTAGATTATTGTTATTATTAGATTGTTTCCTGTTACTAACATCATTACAAATTTATGAGCTATCTATTTTTTGAAGGTTTAATGAAACTTCATTTAAGCGAAAGAGTAGATAAGAATGAAAGAGTAAATTAAATAAAAAATAACTCTGTGAATGTGTGTGAAACAGAGATGGAAAGCAGCTTTTCAGAAGTCTGTTTGTGTGTGTGTGTGTGTGTGTGTGTAGATTGAGGGTGGCTGACTCACAGCTGAGTGTCTTTCTCACCACAGCCTCAAAAGGGAAAGTGTTCCACAGAGCCTAATGGAAACCACTCTGCCTGCTTTTCCCTTCAGTAAACCTCTCCCTTTTCTCTCACTTACTTCAGTCTATCTCTGTCATACACAAGAACACACACTCACTCACGCAGGCAAACACACTGTTCCTAAAAACAGCTGCACTGTTCCCATTTCAGCTTAACAAGTCAACAGTGCTTAACCCTTCCCTCTACACACACACACACACACACACACACACAAACATCCTCTCATTACTTGTCCACTCACATACTTTCTCACACACACAAACACCCTCTGACTGTCCCCTTAACATGTGCTAAGTAAAAACACAGCTTTGAGTTGTCAAGGAAACAGCAATAAATACACACAGTGCTCTGTCCATGCTCCATTTTCCCTGATAGATCTGTCTCACATCCTGTCTCTGTCCTTCTCTCTCTTTCTCACTCTCTTAGGCTGCTCAGTAATTTACTCACGTCTCAGAGCTCAATATTCAGAGCTGTGGGTAATAGAGCAGTGGAGAGAAACACAGTATAGTAAGTAGAGCAAAGAGTAAAGTTGAACATAAAGGGAACAGAAACAGCATAGTAGAGTGTATAATGTAGAACAGAGAAGAATACAACGGCATTGAATAGTACAGAGTGGAATAGAGTAGGGGTGTAACAGTTCAGATTGCTCCCGGTTTGTTTTTCGGTTCACCGTTTTAGGGTCACGGTTTGGTTTGGTATGTGCTATGTTCAGGGAAAAAAGACCATGGTGGGTGGGGGGGTCGGAAGCGAGGGCGGACGGCAGTATGTACCAAAAGTACCGCGATACATATCATGTGTGGTGTATCGCTTTTTCCGGTTCGGTTTGAATATCGTTACACCCCTAGATTAGAGTAAAAGTGAAAAGAAAAAAAAAAGTCAAATACGGTAGATTAGAATGGGACAGAGTAGAGTGTAGCACAGAATTTAACAGAACAGAGTGTAGCACAAATAGACCAGAACAAAGTACAGTCAAGTACAGTGGAATAAATAGAACAGATTAGAATAATGAAAGGGTAGAGCAAAGTGAGGTAAACCAGAATAGATACAGTGGAGTAGAATAGAACAACATAATAATAGAATAAACTGAGTAAAGTAGAATAGAATAGAGTGAAATACAGCAGCATTTAGCAGAACAGTAGAATAGAGTGGAGTACAGTAGAATGGAACAGAATTGAAGTACAGTATAACAGAATCAAACAGTATAGCATAGAATATAGTGTATTACAATAGTATAGTAAAAAATATATTAAAGACGGGAGAGTGGAGCATTAAAGTGGAGTATAAACTTGCCAATTTGGCCATATCTATTAATTGGGGGGGGTAAAGTTTAGCAGAGTGGAGTACATTAAAACAGAATAGAACAGAATAGAATAAACTGGGCAAGAAAATAACAGAGTAGAATATAACACAGTACAGTGGAGTACAGTAGAATTAAATAGAAATTAAATAGAATAGAACAGACTGGAGTAGAGCTGAATAGACAGAATGGAGAAGAACAGAATAGAGTAGAAAAGAACAGAATAAATGAGCACAGATGAGTGTACAAGTGGGCAAGGACAACATACAAATACAATTTAACTGAGTAGCGTAGTAGTGGAGTAGCGTAGAATTAAATAGAACAGAACAGAACATAATTGAAAAAAGCAGAAAACAGCATAAATGAGCACAGCTTAGCGGAGTACAAACAGGTACGTACAACAAAAAAGAATGTAGTAAAGTACAGTTGCACAGAATTAGAGTGGACTTGAATAGAACGGAATAAAGTAAAGTGGAATAGAACAAAGTAGAATAGAATAGAATGTTCGGTTACAGCAGTCAGCTCGGTAAAGCTCTCTCCAAGATCATTCTGTGTTCCCATTATACTTGATTTGTAAATACTATGATTTTGCAAAAATAACTTTATCTTCTTGCTGGAGTTTAATGTTTTGTTACTTGCTACCGGGTGTCTGTGAGAACAAAACACGGGCGTAGAAAAGACTATAAATTGTTTTTAACGTGCACAGTAACTGAAATTTAAAACTGTTAAAAGAAAGGCTCAATAACTGTTGCACAGATATAATACACTACGCATCAATTTCTCTTCCCTTTGTGCTTTGCAGATTTTAACACGAAGCGCTTACAATGTGCGCACATTGTAAGCGCTTCTGATACATTTTTGTCATAGATTATAAATATACATAGGCCTATATTTTTTCATATTTGTTTATTTTATTTTTCTTTATAATTAAGTAGTCTGTATCTAGTAGATTGTGAAAGAATGATTATCAGTTCCACACACAGAGATATATAAATTCTTCATTTATTTAAATGAGGGAAAAAAACTTCACTGGTATCGGATCGGAATCGGCCAATACCGAACCCTAGGTATCGGAGGCAAAAAAGGCGGATCGGAGCATCCCTATTTCAAATATCAACATTGTTTGGCAAAAATCGCTTAGTGCACCTTTAAACCACTGTAACAGTGCATTAAATGACACATTTAATGATTATTCTTCAACCCAAAAAAAAAACAATTTTTTTACATTGTCAACTAACCACCATGAACAATATATATTTAGATCTGAATAAATTTGCTTTGATGTAAAAGAAAATCAAAATAAAATAAGTATAATATATATATATATATTTTTGGATAAACCTTATCATTCAGTTTGAAGATTTCTCCAGTACTGGCCCATGTATATTAGAATATTAGAATGATTTCTAAAGGATCATGTGACCCTGAAGACTGGAGTAATGATGCTGAAAATTCACATTTACATCACAAGAATAAATGACACTGTAAAAAAAATATTAAAATAGAAAGCAGTTATTTTAAATTGTAATAATTTTTCACAATATTACTTTTTTTAACCCTGCAAAAATGCTGAGAATATTCGATATAAACACTACAGAATATATTTTAGAGAACATCCTCTGAAGACTATTAGATCGGGGGTTTTCAACCAGGGGGCCACCAGCACCTGTCAAGGGGGGTGCAGCATCAGTTAATTCAGAGACATTCCCTTGAGGATTTATGAATATGAGTTAGCAAATCTTTAGCCATCCACTAGGGGGAAATACCAGGGGCGGTTCTAAACCCTTTTTAGGTGGGTTTCAGCCCCCCTATCTGTCACCTTAGCCCCCCCAAACTATCTTAACGATCAGGCCAGTGCTGCTTCCTCAAGAAAGTGTTTAATTCTCACGTGTTTTAAGTCTTGTCAGTTTAAATATTAAAGTAATTTTAAGCCATTTAAGCCCAAGACATCTCAGTGCGGAACGCACGCGCTGTGATAAAGCGTTTCTATGCGCACCGCTCACACACCTGAAGTGCACAAACAGATAGCCTTCTCAGACAGCAGGTGAATACCAAAAACTTGGGGGGGCGCATGACCTAAAAGGTTGAAAACCCCTGTATTAGATGATAAGCCTCACTTTCAATACTGTGCTGTCTGCTCTGTTAGAGGTTGTAGTTTATATAGAAATATTGTTATAGAAATCTATATTCCTGTGTTTACATCGTAATGCTATTTTCCAACAGTGTTTCCCCTGGAAAGCTATATTTAAATTGACTTTCAGCCGTTTAGTGAATATATTCAACAAGTTTTATCACATTTTTTTCAATGCCATAGGATTAAATGGTCATTTGCAATTAAACAGACTGTCTGGGACATACATTCCTAAAGGCGCTCTCACAAATGCTAACCAGCGCTACAAACACACAGACTAATTAAACCAGTAATGACTGGGAAATGTCATCATACATCACACTTTTATGAGGAGGTCTGAGAAAGCAATGACACAAATCACATCTTCAGCAAAAAATGTAAGACCTACAGCAAGAGAGAGAAAGACTGAGCATGGAGATTTATTAAATACGGTGGTGTTGACGGTAAATAAAATTCACTCTATTATTGTTTCAGCATAAACTGAAAAGGTGAGAAAAGGCTAAATGAATTATTTCACACTTTAAAATATAGCTGTCAATGCAAGCATATATATCAGCATAGCTTTGCTCTTATTCATTATATTTAAGGTTCTTATATTGATATTTTATGAATGCGTTTCATTCATGTCACAAAACACTCAATGTCTAAGTAATTCAACAGCTCATGTTCTAGAATTCCAGTAGCCTAAAGAGGCAATGACTTGACCTGAGAAGAAAATTATTTCTAAACTTTCAACATTTATATGCAGTGGGCTATAATTTCATCACACTGTTATTTAATGAATGTCAATCATACATAGTTACACAAATGCAACAACAAAACACCCACACACAGACGAATCTGAATAATAACAACTTGCGCACACACCTCAAATGGCTGAAGCTCCTCCTTTTCTGTGTAGAACTCCAGCTGTCTGTCAGAGATGAACTCCACCACCGTACAGCCTCCTACGCATGACTGACCAATCAGAGGCCGGAATCTCTGTAAAGCAAATATCACAACCAATCAGTCTCATCACTTCGTAAGACGACAAAGTCATCACAAACTTTTCAAGACCAGACAGTCTTGAACTCATGATTTTTATTTTTTTTTTAACAAAGAAGTATTTTTGCTTTATTATTAGATCAGGACAGTTATCACCCTGACTCCACCTCCCAAAACACACACACACACACACACACACACACACACACACACACACACACCAAGCGTCATACCATCGACCTATGCACTTTGTAGTAGGTGAATTACATACAGTACATAACATGTTGAATGTTATCTAAGAATTCAAGTTTCCTGAAAATAAAAAACATATCATGGGTTCCATAAAAATATTAAGCAGCACAACTGCTTTGCCTATGATAATAAAATAAATGTTTATCGAGCACAAAATACGCATATTAGAATGATATCTGAAGGATCATGTAATTGAAGACTGGAGTAATAGCTGCTAAAAATTCAGCTGAATAAATTACATGTGAATATATATTCAAATATAAATCAGTCATTTTAATCTGCAATAATATTTTACAATATTATTGTTTTACTGTTTTTTTTTAAATAAACAAATGCACCCTTTGTGAGCATAAGAGATTGAATGATTTGAATGAATTTTAAATAAAAACAACTACAAAAACAGGGAAATTAAAAATGTCAAGTCTTCGACCTATGTGCTATGTAGTGGTTAGCTAGTGAATTACATACAGTAAGCATGTCAAACCCATTAAACTGTAGGACTGTCCAATGTGTGTGTGTGTGTGTGTAAATATCTTGTGAGAATTCAGTTAAACTTCCATTGATCAAGTCATATTCTCTATGCATGGTTTTTATTTATATAAATACTAGGCCAACACAATCAAAGTTTCCATGTCTGGCTGTCTGTTTTGTGTGTGTGTGTGTGTGTGTGTGTGTGTGTGTACTGGTATATATGGTTTATGAGGACACAAATGTGTATAATGACATGGGCACTACAATGTAAACATGGTTTATAAGGACACTTCCTCTGTCCCTGTAAAACAAAAGCCTTAAAAAACATATAAAACGGTGTTTAATGAAATTTTAAAACAGCGAGTAGTTTCCTGTAAGGAGTAGGTTTAGGTGTAGGGTTGGTGTAGGGCGATAGAAAATACAGTTTGTACAGTATAAAAACCATTACGCCTATGGAGAGTCCCCGTAAACCACAAATGCAAGTGTGTGTGTGTGTGTGTGTGTGTGTGTGTGTGTGTCGATGTGTATTATGTAACACAAAAATGTTCATATCTCTGAGGTATCCTGAAGTGAACCCTAATCTACATGCGGCCACAGTGTTATGGGATGTGCATGTGTATGGGGGTCAGGTTGTGCCGACATTGTGGGGACCAAATGTCCAGCCAGTGTGGAAAACGACTTAATAAACATAATAAATAATGTCCTAATGAAAATGCAAAAAGGTTGGGGTTAGGTCCAAAGGGATAGAAAATATCAGTAGCTCGGTATAAAAACCACAGAAATCCATGGAAAGTCCCCAAAAAGATCACATATGTGTGTGCTTTTGCAGAGGCCTGATGCATGTGATGACTGGTGAGAAGCCAAACATCAGTCATCCAAAACCTCAATTCACAAGTACTGTGTGCCTGTCCGACTATGTATGTGTGTGTGTGACTCATAAACCAAGAGCTGGAGGGTAAGGGGACAAACAGAACGTGTGTGAGCTATTTTTAGACACTCTACTGTGTGCAGTGCACTCACAAACACTCTGTCACACACACCGCGCACAGTTACACACCTTTACCGCACTGTGGTTTGAGACTCTGTTCTGTCAGTGAGGCAGACAGAGAGAAAGGACAAACAGTCAAGACAAATATTCTTTTGCAGAAACAGCATATCGACTTCACTACGACATAAATCGAGGCACAGTAAACACATTTAACACATGCACACACTAACAGATGAACAAATACAATTCTGCAACTAAATATTAATGAATAGAAAAATATAAAATACTATACATAAAAGAATCCAAGGTGAAGTGAACGACCAGGTTGATATTTAACCATTTTGTGACTGTTGTCATAGGCTAGTTATAAAAGAAGTGCTAGTCCTTTTTTCTGTTGGTTACAGTCCGTATAAATAAACTCCATTCCATGTTTTTACTACGCATTGAATTACAGTTACACTGTTATAACGCTAACATACTCCAGTAACATTTTTCTGGGAGAGGACCCAGCCACATTCTTTTTTGTAGCAAGGACATTTATAATGATTCTATAAAGATTTCTGTGACACTCAAGATTGGAGTAATGACTGCTGAAAACTCAGCTTTACCATCACAGGAATAAATTACATTATAAAATGTATTAAAATAGAAAACAGTTTGTGACGAGTGGGGCGGGGCTTAGAGCCGTGGGAACAATTAAACATAAAACTTTAATAAACAAATACAAAAAGAAAGTAAAAGCAGCAGCCCCTCACGGACGACTGCCACATAAAACATAAAACAACAAAGTCCAGGCCTGGTCCTCTCTCGTCCTTCACTGTCGTTACTCCTCCTTTTATCCTTCCGTAAGACTCGAGACCGGTGAGTGGCACAGGGGTCGCTCACTATCATTTACTCCACCGGCCTCACTCCGTTCCCACGGCTCTCGGCCCCGCCCCACTCGTCACACAGTTCTTTTGTACTGTAATTATATTTCAAAGTATTATTGATCAAATTAAGGCAGCCTTGGTGAGGATAAGAGAGTTCTTTCAAAAACACACACACACAAAAAAAAACGTACCAACCCGAAACTTTTCAATGGTAGTGTATTTTAAGTAGGGGTGCTCCGATCAGGATTTTTGAGGCTGATCACCGATCGCCGATCACAGAAAGCAGTATCTGCCAATACCGATCACTGATACCGATCTTTTTAAAGCCTTCTTTTTATCATTTATAACTATTTATAGTGATACTCCAATCAGGATTTTTAGACATTTATTCAGGGCCTGAATTTCATTTTTGAAAATGGGGGGAATTTCCCCTCTTAGGTGACTCTTGTGAGAGTGGGAAGCAGCTTTCATACAGGAGTCCGCTACTGATCCGTGGCTGATTACCACAAACACAACATTTATCCATTATTTTGATTTCAAATCCAAACATTGTCACTGAAAATGCTTTTTCAGTATTGCAATTCTTTTTTTACACAGTACAGTAATACAATCTTTCACAGACATGTTTAAACACAATAAATATAAGCAACACATCATTCAATGCTTTTTACTTTCGCATTTACTTCTAGATTTATATATTAAGTTGCTCAAGCAAGTGGCAAA
>NW_015554059.1:41107-49482 GCF_001515605.1 Sinocyclocheilus anshuiensis
ATGTTCATATTTACTGCAAACAATGCGCTGTTACTTTAATTCAGCGATTGCAGCGCAACAACAGACTCAGAGCGGAAACGATCTCTGAACTGCTGCAGACACACCGCTCGAGGAACGCACTGCTGGACCGCAACCATGTGCAGTGTGCACGCTTAATTAATCCGTTAACATGAGCGCGGAAAAAATACGCACCACGTATGCACTGCAAATGGAGTAATGTGAACCTGGCATTATGTGTGTGCGCTGCGAGTGTGCACGAGCGCACGGTCTCCGGGAGAACACTGGTTAAACACTGGCAAGAATGAAAAAGAAATGCATTTTATAAACTTTAGTGACGATAAGACACTGCCTCGATTGTGCAAGTGACAATTCATGTGGAGCACCCCTAGAAATGAACATCTCATGCCTCACGTGATCGCTCAATCAACCGCGGAAAGACGTCAATAAAACAGCTTGTAAACAAAATGTCACGTAGCATTTCATTGACCTCAGGCAAGTCATCGGTGTCCACAGCTCGTTAGTTCACTAGAGAAATTAAGTCTAGGGAAGAGCATTTCGTGAAATATTAGACTATATTCTCATTATATCTCGATTGTGCAAGTGACAATTTGTCAACTGCAGCGTGCAGCTCGCTTATAGAGAGATGCGATGTGTTGATTTGAACCCATTTGCGTATTTTGAGAGAGAAAGAGAGAGTGCGCGCGGTGATTCACTCACGCTGTTTGTGAAATTATGTCTCACACAAGGTTTTCAAATTACTTTATAAGTTATTTAATGAAGAAATATGAAGGTGAGTACCTCACCTTCAGCATTATAATTATTTTACCCACACCGGACAGAGACTGAGACTGTGCCGCTGCATGTCGTGCCAAACCTCTCACGGCAGCGTCATCAGCTTGAGATCGGTTTTTTGAGATCAGCCTTTTTAGAGACCGCCGATCATACATCCCAACGTGATTATCGGCCGATAATGATCGGTAGCCGATCAATCGGAGCACCCCTATTTTTAAGTAAACACTGTCAAATAAGTATTGATTTTATTTCAGCTATTTTAAGCAGGTCTCATTTCCAATCATTAATTTAAATATTTATAATATATCAGCATATACTGCCCCCCACTGCAGATATCAGTGTTGGCTATTAAAAGTCAGTATCAGTCAATCACTAATGAAAATCATTAATTTATTGTGTAAGGTGTCCGTGCAAGAATAAACCAGTGTCTGGAGTGTGATCGCACAAAGGCTGTGGCTAGCCATAAAACGAAGTCCAATCTTAGTCTAATCATAAACTTAAACAAGATCCTTCAGTCCATGCATGTCTGTTCAATAATTCATACACCATTTCTACCACTTTCCATTGACTTCTATCGTTTTATAGTGAGCTGATATTTTCTGATATTAACATACCCCTCACGAGTATGCGTGAAGGCCGCAAACGTGTGTAGAACTTTTGATGACCCGATGGGTCACACTTACAACAGAGTTGCAAAAATGCAAGTAACATTTTTTATGGAGCTTTATTTACACATTTTGTTTACTTTGCACTTTAAAATAAACATCTAAATGACTGTTTAGTCATGATGTAAGATTTTCCAAACCAGTATGACTTTCTTTCTTCTGTGGAACATATAAAAAGACATTTTAAAGAACGCTTTGACATTTCTCAAAATATTATCTTATATGCTCCACAGAAGAAAGAAAACCATATAGGTTTGGAACAACATGAGGGTAACGATGAGTAAATGATGACAGAATTTTAATTTTTGGGTGAACTACCCCTTTAGGTCTTAGTTACAAGAAATAAAGCTACAGCTGAGAGAAATAAAGTCACAATTACATGAAAAAGTCAATATTTTGAGCTATAAAGAAATAGAGTAACAGTTTTAGAGAATTAGGTTACCATTTTATTTTTGTAACTCTGTGGCAGAAACTAGCATTCATAAGTGTTTTAAAAAGCCATTTTTCTCATGAGAACCGTTGACTGGTTCCCACAATGGTGATTTCATGTTTTACTGCCCTTGTGGTGACATTTGATCACCACAGTGTAGGCAAAACATGAACATCACACATCACATTCAACACAAGATCAAAATCTGGATCGCAATCGCACACGTGATCAAACTCTGGAAGCCTCTTTTACAGTGATCACACACACACACACACACACACACACACACAACTACTTTCCCCTCTCCCTCGGTCCTTTCATTTCTCTCTCTCGCAAACACAATCTAGGTCACACACCTGCTGAAGCACGGCCATACACCCTCACTCTTGGCAGAGCACACAGTGTTGCCATGGTTTTAGTGTGTGTGTGTGTGGAACATTAAGACTTCATTAAGCCTTTAAAGCTGCTTGAGTCTGTCTCTACACATGCTTTGAGGGACAGAGAGTGTTTTTGTGTGTGTGAGGGAATGCATGAGGGTCTATATTTGCATTTGAGACTGTTTATATTTTGTGTGAAAAAGGATGTGTGTATGTAATTAGAAACATCTGCTCAGCACAAAGCCACCTTTAAAAATACTTAATAAAATAGGTCAGAGTGCGCACACACATACACACACCCACCCACAAATACACAGAAGGACAATCAAACACAAGCAGGAGTCACTGCTGATTGAATAAACAGAGATAAAACAGAAACAGATAGACAGTAAATGTCATATCAGTCCACACCCAATGACAGAGTGACAGACAGACAGAGAGAGAGAGAGAGAGAGAGAGAGAGAGAGAG
The DNA here is from genome assembly GCF_001515605.1 of Sinocyclocheilus anshuiensis. Lineage (NCBI taxonomy): Eukaryota > Metazoa > Chordata > Actinopteri > Cypriniformes > Cyprinidae > Sinocyclocheilus > Sinocyclocheilus anshuiensis. The sequence goes on from NW_015554059.1 coordinate 43,841, forward strand.
AGAGAGGCTGGGGGAATAACAGCAGTGTTAATCACTGACCCTTGGGCAATGACACACTGACACACGTCTCACTACAGTAGCTGCTCTTTAACCCATGCAGGATCAATTTCAGCCTGTCTCTTCTGTAAATAACATTCATATTTTCATTCTACTGTACTGAACTAATGTTCAACAGGAAGACAAATCACTTTTATATACCAATATACCAATTATTTCTCCATGAAAACAACATAATTAAAAGGAGAACAAATGTAGACTTTTAAGAAGTCCAGTCGGATTTGACCCAGGAAACTCTCGTCTCTTCAAGAGTTTCAGAAGAACAATGTCTCATGCTGTGGTGACAAGCTATACATTTCAACTTTCAGTATTTATCATCAAATCCTCCCAAGACCATATTATCTTTGCTAGACACTTGAATTTTATAGAGCTACACACTTACTTTATATTTCACCAAAAGAATTTTGAGAGAACAATCTGAGACAAAGTTTGATATTTAAATGAATCACTGAGCTATAAAACAGCGACCTGTGAGCAATATTGTCCTCTGGGGTAGAACTAGTTCTCAAGAGTTCCTAAAGATTTCACAGAGAGGCAGAAAGTGTTTCTGAGTTGTCCTGCTCTCTTCGGGTAAACTTGACCTTTCGTGTCTGTTTTTTCCCCTCTTGGCGGGACTGCAGTCACAGAGCTTGTTCTGGATGAAGAACTGCCTCTGCTTTGAATTTCTGATGAAGAGATTCAGCAAATACTTTCTTTTTAGTGCTTGACTGCATTCAAACTGCTCTGATTTAGTGTTAAAATCCCTCCAAACTCAAGCTGTCTTTCATGAGAAATCTTTTAGAATGGAAAATTGTATTCATGTTTTATACCTTTATTTTTCCAATAAGTTTTGCTAAAAAGAAGTTTATTTCCCTTGTATTTACACACACACACACACACACACACACACACACACACACGTGTTGTAACTAAAATTAAAACACACACACACACACACACACGTGTATATATAAATATATATATCACTTTTGGGTATTATTAGATTAAAATGCACAAGCTCTGTTAAACAGCTATCTTACATCAGTTTTTGTCAGTCTTGTTGTGCTCATGTGGTTCACTGAGCTTCTGTTAGGTTGTTGAACTCACTTTAATGCACAATTAAAGTTTATATTGCAGCAGTGTGATAAGAACGGCTGTGATCTGATATTTCACATGACATAACCTCCCTTTGAGTTCAGCCGTTAAATGAACGACTGCATCTCTCTGACTGTAATTCATGGCACAGTGGGGAAATGATGTATAGGTATGGGAATTAGTTTCATTGATGCTTATTGTCACAGCATGCAAGCTTAAATCTTTACCTAAAGAAAATCAAGCCCCCCCCAAAATATTCAGGGAAACAAAAATCTGACATCTTGGGAATGCAGTGTGATATGAGTGCTGATCATCACACTTTGCTTCATGACAAATGCTCACACATGGAAAAACAGAGAGTGAACAAAGCTTGTAGGCCTTAGAGATCTCCCAAAGTGCACAAAGATGGACGGTGAGGTTCTCTTTTCTTTCTTCTTGCTCTGTTTATGTGTGTGTGCGTGCGTGTAAGAACCCTCTTTGTTTTGGCTCTCCAAGTGGCTGACACACAGCCAACAGCCAGACAGAGCCTCAGTGTGTGTGTGTGTGTGTGTGTGTGTGTGTGACTGAGAGAAAGAGAGAGCTACAGAGAAACAGGGTAAAAGAGAGTGTGTGTGTGTGTGTGTGTGTGTGGCGGGTAAATTTATGTCCAGCTGAGTGAGTAATAGTGAATGCGCTTGCACAGAAATGACTCTTGTGGTCCTGTCTCTTCCTAAATGATGACATCATTGGCGCTGACTGGAGTTCATCACACACCCAGGCTTATAATCTCTTAACCTGGATCTATTTAACCGCCTGCCATTACTGACAGCAGAATCATCAGACAGAGAGAGAGAGAGAGAGAGTGTGCCTAACACAAACCAGAGCACCGACACGTATGTAAACACTGCGGTGGGTGAATGTGTGTGTGCGAGATTGAGAATTAGTGAGTGAGAGAAGAGCAAGAGAGAGAGCGAGAGCGTCTGGTGGTAGATGTCGACATGTGGTTAGACCGTTACTGGCACGGTGCCAAGAACAGGCGAGGGGGCGGGGGTGTCTCACACACACACACACACACACACGTGCGCTAAATATAGAGCCCTGCCGAGTCTACAATCTCACACATACACGTTGTGAGACGAGTACAAACGCATAGACAAACAAGCATGAGATGAAAGGGATACCAACATGTATCAAACATTTAAATGTATGATACATGATATGATACAGATACACTATGATTCCTGCAATGTGGAAATCGCAGACAGAATTGTGAAATCGAGTCATTAATGCAGAATTTACTTTATAAAGGTGCAGTCATGTTAGCGAAATGTAGGCAAAAACGGGTCCATTTTTCAATACTGTCAATAGTGTAGCAATGTATGAAGCACATCTCAGACAGAATTCACTTTCAAACCAATCAACTTTCTGTTGGTCAGCATGGTGAATTTGTGTGGTCAACCTGAACATGAGCGAAATTTGCATGGGGAACTGCAATGGGAACACGGACTCCTATTGAAATGACTGGAATTTGCCCATTAAAAAAAAAATCCAATGGTAAATGTGACCGCACCTTAATGTGGAACGTCACAAAAACTGACAAATTTTGGATTAATAAATCAAAAGTAGGACCGTGCATTTAATCAAATTCAAATTGTGACACAGACTAGTGTCTGTGATTATTAAACTGCAAAAAGAAATATGATGTCTGAATTTTACAGTGAAAGAGCGGTGCAGTTTTGTTTACTGGGGTAATACACTGGGGTGCATAAATAAATGCATTTTTATCTTATTACACGTTTTATGAATTGATAACCATGGTTTCTGATGATAATTTTGTATTAAATCTTAAAACACAGACTATATAAAAATTGTATTATAGTTACAATTTTAGTAAATTATCAAATGGCTAAAGTTTTATGAATTCAATTGATTAGACATGTATAGTCACACCAACAAAAATGTGAACCCAAAAATTTTTTTATGAAAAACACAGAATTTGGGGAAAAAATAAAAGGATTTCAAAGGGTTCTAAACACAGATGTGTTTGCTTTTTTTGTGTGTTACGAGTTCTGTGCGTGTAATAAAGTCGGAAACATTCATATAGAGGGAAACCAAGACTGATGAGAGAGAAAGACCCCAAACCCCCAGAGGAAATAAATTTCCTAGGACACACAGAGCCGTGCACACAGGCGTGCAGTTGACCTCTTATTCTGTGGGGTCATGGAGTAATGTAAGCTCTGCAGCTGGTACATAAATATGACTTTGAGAGCAGAGTCCAAGGTAACTCGAAACAACTCTACAGCTGCGTACAAACACACACACACACCTAACTCTCTATTTGAACTACATTCAGACTGATGAAGTGTAGCGAGAGACGGCTCTCTCTGTTCTGTGCTCTGCTGGTCTCTGGGAAGGTAGAGAAGGAAAAAATGAAAAGACAAATGAAATAAAGTGTGTCTGCCTCTCTCTCTCTGTTGAAATGATGGCACTGCTGTGCAATGTCCCTTTGGAAATAAAGCACAACTGATGTCACGCCCTCATGTGAAATGAGCACACATTCACGTACATCACACAGTAAATCATGAATTAGTAAATCAGACGCTCAATGTTCAGTCTGTGAAATCACAGGTTATGTATGCAGACACAGAGCAGACTGCATTAGTGATCTATAATAATATTATAGAAAACAGGATTAGAAAAGAAGCATCTTATAGTCATCAACTTCAAGGCTGCATTTATTTGATCAAACATACAGAAAAAAATGGTAATACTGTGAAATATTTGTAATTCATTCCTGTGATGGCAAAGCTGAATTTTCAACATCATTACTCCAGTCTTCACTAGGGTTGCAAAGGGGCGGAAAATTTCCGGTAAATTTTCCGGAAACTTTCCAGGGGAACTTGGGGAATTTCGGAAATATTCCAAGTTTGAAACTTACCAGGAATTTATGGGAATTTACGGGAATTTTGGGGAATTAATTGGAAATTTGGGGAAATTTATAAAACTATTATATACAAACATAAATATAAACATTTTGTTTGATCATAGGCTCCAATACAATACTATCTAAATTTAATACTAATACAAATTTTAAAAATGACATTTTTTTATTTTTGGGGGGAATCTGTGATGCTTTTTTCAGGATTTATTGATGAATGAAAACTAAGGCTGCACGATTAATCGCATGCCATTATCATGCGCATCTCGTCAGTAAAGCCGGTTCTGTGATTAGTAGTAAATCTCCATCACGTGCTTTCAGATGGAGCGGCATTTAATACACCGAGCCATATGAGCCAGATGAATCGTTTCCAGTCTTGAAAATTCCCGGAATTTTGCAACCCTAGTCTTCACTGTCACGTAATCCTTCAGAAATCATTCTAATATGCTGATTTGCTGCCCAAGACACATTTATTATTATTATCAACATTGAAATCAGTTGTGCTGCTTAATTTTTTTGAATTAAGATTCTAAATATTGCACTGATACTTTAAAACTTCATATTTATACATTTTTTATTATTTATATGTTCATGCACAGCATTTCCTATATACAGTAGTTCAATGAATGAAGAAGCTGTTCCTCTAAATAAGAAGCAACTGGAACAATCACAATGTATTGCAATGTATATTGCATTGTGAGGTAGTTTATGATACCCTAATGGTAAAAAAAAAAAGGTGCAGCCTGAAGAACACTGCAATGTTTGTTTAGTAAAAGTTAGCCTTTATCATAACAGGAGTCATTTTCATATAAAAGTTTTAAAGGTACACTAGCATCAGCTGTTTAACAGTAAAACAAAAATGGTCAAGTAAATCTAAATTACAACATTGTGGCAGAAGAAAACTAACATTTTAAATGAACCTTGAGAATCAAATGACACAAATGGGTAAAATGTAGCTTCTTTAAAGCCTCTTAAATCAATTTTAAAGGGGTCATAGGATGCTACATGCACTTTTACAAGTTGTTTGAACTGAAATGTGTGTTGGCAGTGTGTGTACACAACCACCCTATAATGATAAAAATCCACCCAGTGTTTTTTTTTTTAATCTCGTTAAATATTTTCCTCTTTCTCAAATCGAGCCGATCTCAGATGCCTGTTAGGCTTGCCGCGATGGACGGTGTTGACGGTGATACCGGTGTTAAGCCGCAACACCGGTTACGTCACTTGCCCACCGCGCCACCGACCCCCACCGTCGTTTTGATTTTTTATAGTAATAAAAATCATTTAGTTCAGTAAAAGAACAGACACTACAATTAAAAACTGAACGCGGCTCCTCAATGCAGAGTGCCAAACGACAGTCGCATCACAGATCAGATTTCATTCATCCAGTGAGGAGAGTGAGTCGAGCTGACTGACAAGAAGAGTGAGGTGAGACATACAAGATGATCGCGGATGATTTAGTTTCGAAACTAGATGCAAAAGCACCTGTTTGGCAATATTTTGGATTTTGAAAAGCCTGTTGACTTTTGCCGTTTATCTAAGGTGATTTTGGAAGTTTTTTTAAACATTCGTTTCTTATTTAATTGGTTCCACA
>NW_015554059.1:49591-54482 GCF_001515605.1 Sinocyclocheilus anshuiensis
GCGTATTTTTATTTGTTTTGTTAATAAAAGTTCTATGTTTTATATATACGCTAAAGTGAGTTTGACGTTGTATTTGGTTGTTGCATTCAAGAACTGCCGCTAATTCAAAAGTGAAAATAAAATGCGCATTGCGCTTTTAAGCTATTTTAAAGCGAATGAAAGCGAGGAAAAGAGGGAAAATTCAAACGAACAATTGCTTTACTCCGAATTGCCGCTATTTGAAAGTGAAAGTAAAATGCTGAGCTATAATCAGTCTGCCATTGTGTGGACTCCGGTGCAGGGGAAGACGAGAATGTGTCCGATTACTCAATTGAGGTGTTCTGTTGTTGGATGTAGTAATGAACATAGCAGTCGTCATTTACTCCCGACATCTGCGCCGCTGAAGACGCAGAGGATTAACGTTACTTTCGCTTTGACGTGAATGCGCCGATCCCCGATCTACATAAATGCGTCTATGTTCGCCCGAACCATTCGTGATCCAGCTTCATCTACAGAAGTGAGTATAAGGGTTTTTATGAATCTTTGCAAATTGCCTTTCCTAATAATGTGCTAGTTAGCCAGTTTCGCGGCTGAAGTTTAGTATGCTCCATAGATCAGCAGTCACTAGCATTTAAAGCAACATGAACTAGAACAGCGTGCTGAAAACAGAGCTGTTTTTGACAGGGTAAAAACGGTGTTTTTTACACTACCATTGAGATGTTAACCAAAGTATGTTATAGACTTTATTAAGACCCTAAAGAATCATATCAACTTGTGGAAAATGGGCATCCTATAACCCCTTTAAATTCAATTGACATGATTTTTGGTTAAAAAAAATGTAAAAAATCAACTTTAGACTCTCTCTCACCTCTCATTTCCTAGAATCCCCTCATTTCACATTCATAAAAACACAGGTCTTTCTGTTTTCATAGTGTCAATAAAAAAGCCTGTAAAGGTCAAAGAGTTTCTGAGCACTTACAAATATGTACAAATTCCCTGACACGCACACAAATACACACACATGAAAGTACAAACACATAATCTGTTCTTCCTCTTGACGCATTCACACACACACACACACACACACACACACACACACACACACAAGTGCTGTGTTAATGGTCTGTCTGACAGAAACACACACATTGGCTTTCATCCCGTGAGTGAGCGTCTGTCTCTCCCCGTCTCTTCCATCTCTCTTCCTCTCTCTGACAAGTACACTGACAAACATGCCGTGTTAATTTTTGAAAAAGAAGGTCGAATAGTGATAGAAAAAAGAGGGCCAGGGAGATACAAGAAAGAGAGAGATAAAGGGAGAAAAAGATGGTGTGTGTGTATGTGTGCTGTGCATGTGTGTGTAGGTCACTGTGATAGAGAACGGCTGCTGACTCAGTGATATTCTACAGCAGAGAAAGTCACAAGCAGATCTCTGTGCGTGTGGTGTGTGTGTGTGTGAGAGAGAGAGAGAGTAAAAAAGGAAACCAGAGTGTGTCTGTGTGCTGTTTCAACCCACAGGAAAATGTATTGCTCAGAGATTCTTTCTCGGTTATATTTCATTTGTTTCTCCTAAAAGAACAGAGAACAAATGAGATTATTGCTGACATATAGTGAGAGTATAGAGTTATAAAATTAGGTATTAGGGTTTGGTGTGATGGTTTATATCATCTAATGGTAGAGATTATGCTATGCCATGGTATATCCACAACACTATTTGGTATGACAATGATTCAGTTTGATTGACCTTATGATTGGGATGCACTGAAATCTGAAATCCATTTGTGATTATTTTCCATTATTTTGGAAAATGTATAATTATTTAGCAAAATACGCTAAATAATTTTAAATTGAGATTTACATGTCATCTAATGGAAGATTTACTGAATCAATTGTTCAAATATAAATTAAGTTTGTCATGTATAGGGGACAGTAACAATATTGACCATGTTGTTGCTGCAATGTTTGTTTAGCAACAATGCCAATGTTGCTAAAGTCTCCAGTGTATGTATTGCTTATTTTATAATAGATTCAAACATGGTTCATCACATCATATTTAACAAAATCTAAAACAGTTTTTGCACTGATACCAGACTAATTAATTTGAATCAATTATGAATTCTTTACAAATAATCTTATATTTTTGTTTGCATTTATCATAAGTTCTAAATACAACATAAAATAATCAAATTAGATGAAGTATCTTTTATTTGTAAATGATTTAATTTACTTGATTGTCCAAAAACAGACAATAAGACATGGTTATTTAATATATTACAGCTCAGTTACGCTATATGTAAGGAATAATTGATGATGAGAGAGAGCCTAAGCGTGTGCAAATTACTTGAGTCTGTGAGTCTATGTGAGTTTAACTGCTTCAAGAACAGTGACGTTGCCACCTTGCTACTGAGAAATGTCATGCAGCTTTTCAGCTGCAAAACTATTTTATTGGTCAAGTCGCAGGCAACGCAAACAACAAGTTTCTGTGCGCATGAAAGTTTCCATGTGTGTAGGACTATGTGTCTGTATTATACTGTCTGTACTAAAGAGAGTGTGCTTTCGTCAATAATAAAATGTAATTTTGTGGGAAAAACATGAAAATAGCTTATTTTTATCCTATTATTTGTCATATTTATTGGCTTGTGTTCCTTTGCTGTTGAAGGCTGTAAGGACCTTTGCAAAAACTGAAATCACTTGGCGAAGTGATACAGAACATGTAATGCGAAGACCTGCCTGGAACTACTTTAGCTGTGTGTTTCCTGAAAAATAATTGCACACCTTAGAACGTTCTTCAGCCAATCAGAATCAAGCATTCAGAAGTCCCGTAAGCAGTGATATACACTACTATTCAAAAGTTTGGGGTCAGTAAAACGTTTTTTTAAATAATTAATACATCAATAATTACTAAATTAATACTTCTAAGGTTGGTTATCACTAAAAATGATAACAATAATGCTAAATAAGCTGCGATTATGTCATCTGCTGCTTTAAATACTCAAGCTCTTTAAAGCCAGGTGGATACTGATTAGCTAACAGTCTTTTTATCATTCATCAGCTGGAAAAAATCATTCTGAAAGTGATTCTAACGATCTTGTTCCTCTGTGACATTATTGTTATAGCTGTGGTGTGGACTTCCCTATTCTCATAGAATTAGAATGATTATTAAAGCTGTATAATTATAGTTATCATTGCAGTTCTCATCCTTGGTGTGAACCGGCTTTTATTCAGCAAGGATGTATTAAATTGATCAAAAGTGATAGTATTTCTAACGTTACAAGATTTCCATGTCAAATGTGGTTCTTTTGAACTCTGAGAATCGAAGAATCCTGAAATCAAATGCATCATGATTTCCACAAAAATATTAACTAGTATAACCATTTTCAACATTGAGTGTGTGTGTGTATGTGGGAAACGGAGATGTGTGGGTGTGTGTGTCACTGAGAATGAAATAAAAGAGGAAGAAAAAGCAAGAGGAGTAAAAAAAGAGAAAAGACTGCATGAAAAGGGAAAGAAAGAGGTGAATGTGTGTCTGTGTGTTGGCAGAGTCAGATAAATGAGAAGAGAGGAATCAGTAGAGGCTGTGTAAAATCGTTCTCTCTCTCTCTCAGATGCTGCTACAGAAATACCTTTTATTCTAACCACCCTGACAGACAATAACACTCTGCCCAGCACACACACACACTTGCACTGTTTTATCAAACACAGCTATAAACACACAGTGCTCTGAATGGAGAAAAAGTCCACACACACACACACACGCTCACTCTTATCTCTGCAGCCTGTTGGTCAAACAGAGCTCTGTTGCCACGGTTACCCCATTTACCCATGTAAATGTCCGTAATCCATGGTTACTCCAGGTTACGCACGGTATCCCACAGTAACATGTGGTTAGCCACGGTGACATGCCATCATAAACGAGGTTACATAATACAGGATTGTAGAGTATGAGCGCATAGGGGAACAAACGACTGCTTTAAAGTCTTTGATCTGCCGTCTGGAAAAAGAGGAAAACGTTTTTTCTTTTTTTATGTTTATGACACAGAAGGCATCAAGGCAACTAATGACAGCAACTAATGTCTAACAGCAATTAGGACATATAAAACAGTGGTGGAAACAGTCCAGATATGAAAAGAAAAGCCCGTCAGTTTCATTCATTCATCAGCTTGATGTTCATAAATACATGTGTTGCTGAGTGTTCAGACACAGGTCGCCTCATAACTATCAGCATAAAGTGTGGTTTACATTGCAGCTAAAAGCGGAAGTCAGACTGACATTACAATCGCTACAAACCTACAAACGCTTTTGAGCATGAAGTTTAAGATCTGGTAAATCAGTATTATCAAGCCAATAAAAAGGCAACATAATGGCAATTAAACGAGAAAATAACATAATCAGACTCACAAAATCACTTATCACTTTGAATCATTCTGATGAATTCTTTGAATGAACTCCAAATGAAATCCATCAGAGCGGTTACTGAATCAATGTCTAACTCACTTATCCAGTTAACATTACGGTCAGGGCAACTTAAATCAGTATTATTAATAATAATATTTAAATATATTTAACTATTAATATATATTTAAATATAAGAATTATGTATATATATATATATATATATATATATATATATAAAACACACACACACACACACACACAGGGATGGTGATGCGCAGGTGTGCATGTGCAACTAAAAAAAATTTGTTTTAGATCAACTAACTGTAGTACTGTATAAGAGTTCCATTTTAACTGAACGCATAAATCTAGGCTATGTGCTGCCGGTTTCACAGCAAAATGTAAAACTGTGACATTCACTGATGCGCTTCAGTCGGCAGCGCTAATAAATCCGGCAGTGCAACCCGCCAAAATACAAGTTTGCTGATGTTAGGTTTAAAAATGTTGAAAATTCATATAAAAA
>NW_015554059.1:54517-60690 GCF_001515605.1 Sinocyclocheilus anshuiensis
CATATATGTGTATATATATATATATATATATATATATAAACATACTTATAAATATTTAAAAATACTTATATATTTAAATAAAAACAATATATATTTTTCTTTATATATTTTTCTTTAACTAGACTGATAAAAACCATTGCACCCCAACTCTGACTGCATGAAGCCAGCCAAACACTTTCAAGCTCTTGCCATTTTTGTGTGTAACATGCATCAAATGGTCCATGAACAGTTTGAGCAGCAGTACTTTTGGGGTTTTTGTGGACTCACCAGGGCAGGCTGCAGTCCCGTCTTCTCCTGGCTGCTGCTGTTGTCATTTGTGCTGGTTCTTTTGGTGGCCCAGACGAGTTCCTGCTCCAACAAAACCACCTCACATTCCTCTCGGAGTCTCCTCCACTTCCTCTCTGTGCTCTGCTCACCGTCCCAGTGCACACACACCTAACACATGGAGTGAGAGAGAGAGGGTTAGTATGTTGTGGATGTATGTACACAGATACTCAGGTGCACGTGCACACACATACACAGAGCATATGTGTTCACAATTAACTTGATTGATGCAGCTAATTAACAGACGATTCAAAGACGATAAATCTAATAAATTAGAAACAAATGTCAACACACCAACAGCATACTTAACCACTTGCACAAAAACGTCTGCTTACAAGGTCACAAACAACATGAAATGGAAATCAAACAGATTACACGCAAACATGTGTTGCGTATGTCTACATGATGAAAGGACATTCTTAGACCACACACAAACACCAGATCACACAGTCCTGTCCACATCAAGATACATATTTTCATTTGAAAGTTTGAACTCAATGATGTCAGTGTGTCATCACAGCGTCACAAGTGCTGCGTCTGACTGATGACTGAGCCAGACGAAATTAAAACTCACTCACCGCCTGCAACGAGCCATCCAGCTCTACTGCAGCATAACAATATGGCTCAATCTGTGACAGATCTGAATCACAAAGTCACCCAACAGAAACTCACTATAAATACAGCACTGAGATCTAGCTCCACTCGCAGTGATTCAGAATTTTGGATATTATGCTGAGTGCATTTTAGAAAAACAATTTGATCATTCAAATGTTTCATCCATAATTTTTGGGCATTGTGAGTACATTTAAAAGTTTGATTCAAATGTTCGAATGTTCACATTTAGAAATTAGATTTTAATGATCGATTCAGAAGTTTCACATATCATAGGACTGTTCGATTTAAAATTTTTAATGTTTGATACTGTATTTTTTGGCTAGCATAGGTGTGTTTTAACATTCATTTAAAAAACGTTTAAATGTTTGATTCAGCATTAAGGAAATGTGTGGGGCATTTGTGACCTGGTTGCTCAACTGCTAAAGGAACTTTCCAAGTAACACACTGCTGAGAAAATGTATAGCCTGAAAGCATTGCTTTGGCCATTTAGCCTGAAAGTTGCTTTGGGTAAAAGTCTCTGCCAAACACATGCTAATTTGAATTTGAGGGCATTCTGGGTGCATTTGGAAGTTTGATTCAACTGTTTAAATGTAAATTAAGCATTTTTTGACCCTGTGTATTTGAGAAGACTGATTCACTCAAATGTTTGATCCATAATTTGAGCATCATACGTGTATTTAAAAGTCCATTCAAATGTCCCTTTCAGTTTTTTTTTCTTTTTTATTGTATCTGCATTTCTGAATTGAATGTTCTAATGTTCAATTATGCGATTTTTGGCATTATAAGCACCTTTAAGTTTTATTTTAACATGTAAATAATCATAGGCCTGTTCGAATAAGTAGCCTATGTTTGAACATTTGAGTTAAACTTTTAAATGTCTGACATTTGTATAGCCTGAAAGCACTATAAAAGTGTTTGCCAAATACATACATGCTAATTAGAATTTTCAATATTTTGGGGTATTCTTTGGGGTATATAGGTACATTTGGAAGTTCAAATTGAATGCTAGATGTTCGACTGATAACATTTGTGCATCGTAGGTTCATTCGAATGTTAAATTCAACATTTTGGGGCTTTATAGGCATAATCAAGCATTCACCACATTGTGAAACAGTCATCATGTGTTTTTGAATGAAAATCAGAAATGGTTATGGAGAGACAAAAGAGAGTCACAGTTCCTCTTCTTTGCTCTAGAATAGCAAACTTCACACATTATAAAGCATTCTGACGTGTGTCTGTGTGCGTGCGTGCCAGACAGATTATGTCTCACACTCTACAGAAGAATAAAAAAACCTGAAACATAATGCATTGCAGGGACACATTGTCATTGGTCAAGATCCTCTGAGCATGAGAGAGAGAGAACAGAGGAGAGAGAAAAAGGACCATTTTTGAGTTGCTATGCTACCAACATCTCTCTCTCTCTGATTATTCTTCCACCTCTCTATCTCTCCATCTCCCTCAACTCCTTTTCTTCCTCCTGTCTTTCATCCTCACCTTTCCCCTTCATCTTCTCACTGTCTCTTTCACACAAAGACACACTCAAACTCTCTCTCTCCCAGTGTAAGGATGCGTGTCGGACACCGAGGTGATTTACGTACACTCCTGCCATTATCTGCGAGATGTGTGTGTGCCTGACTGAGAGTGTGTGTAAGAAGGGGGAGTGTGAAAGGAAAACAGCAATTATTCATTTGGAGGAGATCATTAGTCATAGGAACCAGTCCTACTGCCTTCTGAAACCACACACACACACACATTCACACAGAGCTTCATCTGTCCTGCGAATGTGAAGTGAGTCTACCATCACATCAGGTTGCCATTTTTCACAGCGGCTGTTTTTTCTGCCGCATGTGTGTAATTACGATGATGTATGTGTGCCGCCTTTGGGTGTGTGTGTGTGTTAACAAGCTAACAAGAAGCTTTTTCCTGCTATTCTCACACACACACGTGTCAGATGTCGAGCTGTTCGGCCATGAAGCGTCGACAAGCTGTAACAGGTCAGAGAAGCGTTTCACACATACAGTCAACATGGCGGCCGCACACACACACATGCATACAAACTCACAGGCGCACCTGCAAATCAACTCAAGCATTGCATACTCACGTCTCACACTCCTGCAGTATCTCTTATTGACAGACTGCAGGAGAGAAACATTTACACACACTCTCTCTCTCAGTAAACACTTCCCTGAGGCTTGTGGGAGGGAAACATTCACCGGCATCAGATTTCAGCCTGGACCACGTCCAGTGCTCCGGCAGAAATGTGCTTATAGCATCAGCATTTATACTCACACAACCTGACACTGCCTTCCTGTCTGAGAAACCGCGCACTCTTTTTTTACCGGTGGTTTTTCATGAGACGTATGTGTAAATATATTCTGCTAATCTGTTCCGATCATTTCTGCAACACAAGCGAGGAGTGAATGAGAAGGGTCTGGTTGTGTTCCTGATGAAACCGACACCGTGTGTGTGAAAGGCGAGAGAGAAAGAGAGTCTGGGGAATAAAAGCATGCTGCCAACATAGTAGCATGAGACTATCATGTGACTTTGTGTGAGCGTGTCTGTGTCTGTTGTACATACTGTCTTTAGCGCTGAGTGCACACACACACAAACACACACACAAACTCTGTGATCCACGGAGGCGCCTCACTGATCAATAATTTACTGAGCGGAGAGAGAGGGAGGAAAGGTGGGCGGGTGAGAGAGAGAAAGACAGATGAAGACAGTGAAAATGTGAGTGTACGTTTATAAAGTCGACTCACATCAGAGCTACATGAAACAATGTGTGACAAGCATTTCTTAGCTAATTACGGCAACATTCACCTATCTGTCATTAAAATTAACACATTTAAAAGTAATTTTCTGTGTAAATTACAACAATTAAACACAGATAAATACAATTTGTTATTAACAATGTGTTTTAATATGATTCTATTTTATATGATATAATTATTTTATTTATATGAATTGAAAAGCAATTAACATCAAATGTTCAACATGAACACTGTGATGTAGAGCAAACCATTAACACATGTTATAATATAATATCTTATAATACAGTGTATTTCTAAATAAAATGCATTGCATCAGGAAATAATTCGGATGGATTTTGTCGATGATGGTCTAGTGCAATGCTTACATTTTGCTCAAGTTGTGAGTTTGGAGTCTGAATTTAATGTGATAAGTTTTATTTTTAATGTTTAAGAAGGAATTCTGCTCACCAAGGCTGCATTTATTTGATAAAAAATTCAGTAATATCATGAAATATTATTACAATTTAAAGTAACTGTAGGGCTGTGCGAAAAATCGAATGCGATTTTCATGCGCATCTCGTCAGTAAAGCCGCTTCTGGTGATTAGTAGTAAATCTCCAGAACGTGCTTTCAGATGGAGACATCACCAGAAGCGGCTTTACTGACGAGATGCGCATGAAAATCGCATTCGATTTTTCGCACAACCCTACAGTTACTTTAAATTGTAATAATATTTCATGATATTACTGAATTTTTTATCAAATAAATGCAGCCTTGGTGAGCAGAATTCCTTCTTAAACATTAAAAATAAAACTTATCACATTAAATTCAGACTCCAAACTCACAACTTGAGCAAAATGTAAGCATTGCACTAGACCATCATCGACAAAATCCATCCGAATTATTTCCTGATGCAATGCATTTTATTTAGAAATACACTGTATTATTCAGTAAACACTTCCCTGAGGCTTGTGGGAGGGAAACATTCACCGGCATCAGATTTCAGCCTGGACCACGTCCAGTGCTCCGGCAGAAATGTGCTTATAGCATCAGCATTTATACTCACACAACCTGACACTGCCTTCCTGTCTGAGAAACCGCGCACTCTTTTTTTACCGGTGGTTTTTCATGAGACGTATGTGTAAATATATTCTGCTAATCTGTTCCGATCATTTCTGCAACACAAGCGAGGAGTGAATGAGAAGGGTCTGGTTGTGTTCCTGATGAAACCGACACCGTGTGTGTGAAAGGCGAGAGAGAAAGAGAGTCTGGGGAATAAAAGCATGCTGCCAACATAGTAGCATGAGACTATCATGTGACTTTGTGTTAGCGTGTCTGTGTCTGTTGTACATACTGTCTTTAGCGCTGAGTGCACACACACACAAACACACACACAAACTCTGTGATCCACGGAGGCGCCTCACTGATCAATAATTTACTGAGCGGAGAGAGAGGGAGGAAAGGTGGGCGGGTGAGAGAGAGAAAGACAGATGAAGACAGTGAAAATGTGAGTGTACGTTTATAAAGTCGACTCACATCAGTGCTACATGAAAACACAATGTGTGACAAGCATTTCTTAGCTTATTACGGCAACATTCCCCTATTTGTCATTCAAATGAATACATTTAAAAGTAATTTTCTGTGTAATTTACAATAATTAAACTTAATGAAACAGATGAATACAATGTTATTTTTTTATATGATTATATTTGATATGATTTTACATGATATAATTATTTATATGAATGGAAAAGCAATTAACATGAAATGCAATTAATATCTAATGTGCAACATGAACACTGTGATGTAAAGCAAACTATTTACACAAGCTGATGGATCTTATAATACAGCGCTATAGCTAAATAAAATGCATTGCATGAGCAAATGATTCGGATGAATTCTGTTGATGATGGTCCAAGTGCTTACATCTTGCTCAAATTGTGAGTTTGTATCGTGAATTTAATGTGATAATTGGTATAATATTGGTAAGTTCTTTAAATGTTTAAGAAAGAAGACTCTTCTGTTAACCAAGGCTGCATTTATTTGATCAAAAATGCAATAAAAACAGTAATACCATGAAATATTATTACAATTTAAAGTAACTTTTCCATTTTAATATATAATAAAATATCATTTATTCCTGTGATGGTAAAGCTGAATTTTCAGCATAATTACTCCAGTCTTCAGCGTCACATGATCCTTCAGAAATCATTCTAATATGCTGATTTGATGCTCAAGAAACATTTCTAATTATTATTAATGTTGACAACAGTTGTGCTGCTTAATATTTTTGTGGACACTGTGATACTTTTTTGTTTAGGATTCTTTGATGAATAGAAAGTTAAAAAGAACAGCTTTTATTTGTATATCGTTTTTTACTTCTGATTTTCACCGCAATGTCTGAATTGTCCTGAGGGCCTTCGCGTCTTCTTCTTCAGCTGGCGCGTGAGGCGTCTTCTTCTTCTTCTTGCTTTACGGCGGATCG
>NW_015554059.1:61388-63662 GCF_001515605.1 Sinocyclocheilus anshuiensis
GAGGTAAAAAAAACGATATAAATACTGTTCAGTTTCTTGCCCAGACCAATCGTTTTGTGTCTGTACACATCAATGTATCATCACGAGCCGCAGGGTTTCATTTGGTTTTGTTTGTGTATGTTTTATGACTCTCAAAGCCGTGATTCCCATCCACTGACATTATAGGACTGACAGACTGCAACGGTTTGAGTTAAAAATCTCAAGTTTGTGTTCTACTGAAGAAACAGTCACCTAAATCTACATCACCTACATCTTGGATGCCCTGGGGGTAAGCAGATAAACATCAAATTTTCATTTTTGGGTGAACTATCCCTTTAATAAATAGCAAAATCTGAACCCGACAGAGACAGACTCTGTCAATGAAGGTCTGGTGGATGTGAGCGCTAGAGTGTGTGCGGTTAGGTGCGGTGGAGGGCTGCATTGTACATGTGAGTGTGTGTGTGAGTGTGTGTCATGAAGGAGTGACCCAGACACGCTGCTGTGATTTAATGCCAGCAAACATGATAATGATTTGATGAGCTACAGTTGGTGTGCATGACAAGAGAGAAAGACAAGAGAGGACGCCGTATCCTTTGATTGCCTAATATTATACTAGCAAAGCAGCGGCAGGCATTCTTTCACAGGGAGAGTGAGAGTTGGACACTTGTGCGGCTGTTGGCCAGCTCTCCAGTCCCGTGACTGTGATTCTGTCATGCACGATATTCCGCAGTTTAAACAAACTCTCTCTTCTGTCTGCCAAACACACACTCTCTCGCCTTCACACTCTCTCCTCCGCACACATAAAGACATGCAAACACTCACACAGTGTGAGAGTCAAAGAGACGTGCATGATTACACAAAAATCCGAAACAACCACACACCCTGCACCGAGCTCCCCAGGGCTGTTAAATCATAAGACAGAGATGATTTCACAGAGATTTGCAGGACTAACAGGAGATTCTCTTTCACACACACACACACACACACACACACACACACAAACAGACACATCAATGCAAGTAATGCATCATCAGAAGAAGATATGACAGAGTGGGAGTTAAAACGGCTCTGTATTGTGTTTAATGTGTGTGTGTGTGTGTGTGTGTGTGTGTGTCAGTAGGGCTTAAATCTACAATCACACAGCCTGAGCTGGACTTACGTATTTCAGGAGATAAGCTATAGCACACACACATTCAAAATCCGTCTGGTCTGCAGAATCACACATTGCTTCCTTGGCAAAGCTTCAAACCATCTGCCAAAGTTCAAGGGTCAAATGAAAAGAAAGCTGTATATAAAGCACACCAACACACGCATTTTACAGACAGACTGAGAGGGTTACATAAACATATAATCAAGAATTCACAACTAATGTTAACAAGGTATTAGAGCGAGAGAGAGAGAGAGAGAGAGGGAGAGAGAGGGAGAGAGAGAGCATTTAAATTTTTTTTGCTTCTCTCCACATGAGCTAATGTAATTCAACCCGTGTCTCTGACACTGCAGAACCATATATCTGTGTCTGTGTGTGTGTGAGTGTAGACCGACAAACACACATGCAGAGAGCTGGAATATGGCCCTCAGTGCGAGCACATGCACGGACGGGGAGGGGGAGAGGAGTGCTTAAATAGAGCACAGTACAAACACACACAACCACAGAAAAAGACAAGACAGAGACATCTGGCTTAGTGGCTTTAGTTAATGCAGTTCAGAACAGAATTAGAGTCGATAAAACACGCACGCAGCTGAAATTAATAAACGCCTGCATCAGACAAATGATATCACAGGATGAATATCACTGCAACATGCACACTTGTGCAATCCAAACAGAAACACTGTCTGCACAAATAAACCCTCCATCAAAACTGCGTGTGCAACTTTCTCAGTGGGTTAGACTGCAATATAGACTGTTAACTATTTATTTTTTTTACAAGAGTTCAAGAGGCTGAGCGATAGGGCTGCACGATATATCGAAATTATCGAAATATCCCACATGTAAATATCACAATATGCATATCGCAAGGGCGTGCGATATCTGAATCATTTTAATAATAGGCTACTTAAATCAAAACGTTGCAAAAGGTCAAAGTTTTAGTTCGACGCATTTAGCAGAGAATTGCTTGACGTTAAAAAGAGTTAAGTGCAATAAGTTGCAGAAACCAACTCTTTGCCGTCTCGTCTTGCTGTCTGACTCACACCTGAAGCGCGCACAAACATCTCCTCATGTTTGAACAGACACATTCACACAGAATTATGTCAATAGTACCCGTCTCGACGATCATTCTCGTAAACGCAGTCGGT
>NW_015554059.1:64646-65026 GCF_001515605.1 Sinocyclocheilus anshuiensis
ATCATTTTAATAATAGGCTACTTAAATCAAAACGTTGCAAAAGGTCAAAGTTTTAGTTCGACGCATATAGCAGAGAATTGCTTGACGTTAAAAAGAGTTAAGTGCAATAAGTTGCAGAAAACAACTCTTTGCCGTCTCGTCTTGCTGTCTGACTCACACCTGAAGCGCGCACAAACATCTCCTCATGTTTGAACAGACACATTCACACAGAATTATGTCAATAGTACCCGTCTCGACGATCATTCTCGTAAACGCAGTCGGTGATGTTTTAAATGAATGTAAACAGCTGAGAAAGAAATCGGATGTGTATCATTATACTGGATCTGTGCAGTCGGTTTTAAAGGGACAGCAGCCTATAAATACGTGCTGCTGAATATGAC
>NW_015554059.1:65063-70182 GCF_001515605.1 Sinocyclocheilus anshuiensis
TCATGTTTGAACTTTCTCAGACTATAGTTTTTGCTGTGGTATATGAAGAAGTACTTAAAGTGTATGGAAAGCAAAGTTACAATGATATAAAATTAGTGTCATTGATTTTTTTTGTTTGTATGTTCACACTGATGCTAAAATGACATGTTCTGATTTATGACATTACTTTATGTAATGCTAAAACACTGCTGGTCACTTTCAGAAGTTGTAGTGATTCTTTCTTTTCCAAGAAAGAATGTGAAACAAATTGGTTATATAATTTTCATTTTTATATTAAATATTTTAAAATATAATTGAAATTGATTTTACACACTTTAAGCAATATCGTATCGCATATCGAATATCGCATTTTTTAACAAGGTATCGCATATCGCATTTTTCTTCAATATCGCACAGCCCTACTGAGCGATATTGTGAATATGGTCATGGCTAAAGATATAATGTGCAGCATTACAATATATACACAATCACATTATGAGAAAGTCTATTTTCTTTTCAAAGTCAAAAATATAATTGAACATGAATGATTCAAGCTAAATATATTAGCTTACACCAACACAATCTCATGGAAAATCTCATGTTTTTGGTGGCTAATACGTATGAATTTATATTGTCTCATTTTCTATGATCTGCTTACGCCCAAGTGACGGTTATGTTTAGGGGTGGGGTGGACTTACTTTTAAAAAAAATATTAGGTTAATTAATGCGAAATCACCATCACGTAAAATAGTTACTTTTTCGTGTGAGATCCAGTTGGTACACCAATAAAAGTCATTTTAAGGGTCAGATCACTGAGGATCAGATTTATTTATTTATAAATTTTTTAAAATATGTGTCATGTTTGAGTATAATGAATGATGATATTTACACAATTTTCACAAAATTTTTAAATTCTGTCATCAAGAATTTCCCCTCATTAAACTGCCCTATTCATATGGAATACTTTTATGATATCTGTATGAACTTTCTGAAGCATCAATGGTTTGCTTGCCTGGACTTTCAATGGATGTACAGGAATCTCTTATGTTTCATTAAATATATCTTAATTTGCTTTTCGAAAATGAATGAAAGTGTATTTTTTCCATCACATTTAATTCATACACTCTCAGAAAAAAGGTACAAAAGCTGTCACTGTGACGGTACCTTTTCAAAATGTACACTTCTGTACCTTTTAGGTATTAATTTGTACACTTTAGGAGCTAATTTGTACCTTTAATGTACCAATATGGACCCTTTGGTACAAAGGTATGTCTTTTGAAAAGGAACCTTTTTTTCCTGAGAGTACAGCAGTTAATATTTGTGCAAGTGTGTAATTTAGTACAACTGTTTTGCCATATTCACCCATTAGCATACAGGACTGCAACCATCTGTTTTATAGAACATACAATGATATTTTTCATGTAGTTTTAAATAGTGCGTATCTCAAGCTGTCAAGTCAGGACACATTGCAGATATTTGGAAATTCAAGCAAACCAGTGTTTGTGGTAAACCCATGAGAGAACAGCACAGTAAAACAACAGGTTGTGAAGGAGATGAGAAGCATTAGGAGATATCTGTGTGTGTGTGTGTGTGTGTGTAACACGACAGGAGGTTGTAACCCAGGGAAAGCTGTCAGTCACACGGATAAGCCGCTGTTGCCACGGGGACATTGTCTAGCCAATGGTGTAAAAGACATGAGTCCCCAAAGACAAATACACACTAACACACATGCACTTACAATCTCATGAAATACAAACACATAAATACACCAGGAGAGAAAACCAACAGCTGTTCTGGTAAACAAACCGAGCTGTATATTCCCCAGCTTTAAAAATAAAACTACAACCAGAGAGATTTTTCACAGCAGAACTAAACTGAGGACACAATACAAATAAATAGACTACAGTACTTTACAAGATTACAGTTTTCTCTGAAACAATTGACCTCTCAGAGGGCGAACAAACTCTCACACAGTGAGAAAATCCTGCCGGTGCGAGTTTATAACCATAAAGAGCATGTTAGACAAACACACACACACACCTTTCAGATATACAAGCAATCCTGCACCTGTACTGGGAAAATGAATGACGGATATGCACACACATGAATGCAAGCCTCTGCCAACCAATCAAACCACATATGATCTGAGCAACAACACCAGTAATAAACTAGTCACACACTTTTCATTCTCATTCACACACGTACACAGCTGGAAACATATGACAGCGCGACTAAACTATCAATGTGCACAAACACTGACATCAGAGAGAACGAATAAAACACAGGGCACTTCCCAGATAACAGAACAACGTTCCTACATAGAAACAACAATTAATTTCCATGTTTTGCACCCTAGTGGAATACATACTGTACATTTGATTTACACTTTAAATGTCAATGAAACAAACCGCCACAACATGTTCAATCAGTTACGCAGTACGATCCTCAGAGGGTGATGTGCTCTTTCACTGAGCACTAGTGTAGGAGGAAAGTGTGCCTTTGACCCTCATAATTAACTTCACAGTTGTAAAAATGCAAATATGTCTACTGCAGTGCACAGAGTGCCAGCAAAGATTCAAACCAAATGAACTGTACTGAAGTCAACATGCATTTAGTGCATTTAGTAACGTGCGGGGTTCCCACAGCTTTTCACTAATGAATATCCATGGTTTTTCCATTCTTTCATGATGCCTTAATGGATATTTAAAAGCATTTTGTAGAGTTCTCAATAAGCAATTTATAGCCAAAAATGTTGGAGCTAAAAATCTTTGTAAAATGTATATTAACTCCTGACTTTTCAAGCCATTTATATTTGGATTCATACATATGGATGCATATGCAAGAATTAATTACAGGTGTAATTACCAGCAGATATTTTTTAAATATAAATACAATGTACATGTATGTACACAATAAATGCATTATATTAAATGATTAATCTAAATGTTATTACAGTTAAAGACACTTCATATAAAATGGGTCCCATAATTAACACTATTTTATATTGTCCGTCACATGTACTTACTATAGCAATAACAGTAACTTATGCATAATTACATGCATGATGCAACTAATCCTAAACCTAACCTGAACCCTAAGTAAGTAGATATTGTTAATTAATATTACTCAGTGCTTAAATGTATAATTACACTGCAACCACAACACCTTAAAGTGTACACAACAATAAAGTGTAACCAAATTTTATAATACTTTTCCAAGGAAATCACTATTTCAAAATCATATTTCTTGGTTTTGGAAACCTGGATGTGAATACACACCAGAAAAGCTAACAAATGCCAGTAACACTTCATGATGTATTGGTCAAGCCAACTTTATTTCTATAGCGCTTTTTATGATACAGATACAGATTGTGTCAAAGCAGCTTCACCGTGATAATCAGGAGAACAGCAGAATCGATTATGGAAACTCAACTATGGAGATAATTCAGATTCTGCTGTAAAGCAGCTCTGTAATTATTTAGTTCAAGTCAGTTTAGTGTTGTATTATTGATAATTAATGAGTAATTACATAGACATTCTCAAATTAGTTGTTTCGCAGTAGTGCAATGCGTATCCGTTCTTTATCAAAATCTGTCTGAAGTAAATATCAGTATTTACAGATAAAATGAATGTGCAAATAAGACACCTCGTGATGAAGCTGTTTCAGTGATGGAGGCATTAGGCGCTACAGCGGCAGTGCAATAAACTGACTCACAACAGCTGATTAAAAGTCTGATTGAAGTCCCACTGAGCTATGACCA
Source organism: Sinocyclocheilus anshuiensis (assembly GCF_001515605.1). Taxonomy (NCBI): domain Eukaryota; kingdom Metazoa; phylum Chordata; class Actinopteri; order Cypriniformes; family Cyprinidae; genus Sinocyclocheilus; species Sinocyclocheilus anshuiensis. Next base: position 68,803 of record NW_015554059.1, read on the forward strand.
CACACACACACACACACAGACACACACACACACACACACACACACACACACACACACACACACACACACACACACAATTCTGCTGTAAAGCAGCTCTGTAATTATTTAGTTCAAGTCAGTTTAGTGTTGTATTATTGATAATTAATGAGTAATTACATAGACATTCTCAAATTAGTTGTTTCGCAGTAGTGCAATGCGTATCCGTTCTTTCTCAAAATCTGTTTGAAGTAAATATCAGTATTTACAGATAAAATGAATGTGCAAATAAGACACCTCGTGATGAAGCTGTTTCAGTGATGGAGGCATTAGGCGCTACAGCGGCAGTGCAATAAACTGACTCACAACAGCTGATTAAAAGTCTGATTGAAGTCCCACTGAGCTATGACCACACACACACACACACACAGACACACACACACACACACACACACAAACACACACTCAATATAAATACAATGTACATGTATGTACACAATAAATGCATTATATTAAATGATTAATCTAAATGTTATTACAGTTAAAGACACTTCATATAAAATGGGTCCCATAATTAACACTATTTTATATTGTCCTTGTCACATGTACTTACTATAGCAATAACAGTAACTTATGCATAATTACATGCATGATGCAACTAATCCTAAACCTAACCTGAACCCTAAGTAAGTAGATATTGTTAATTAATATTACTCAGTGCTTAAATGTATAATTACACTGCAACCACAACACCTTAAAGTGTACACAACAATAAAGTGTAACCAAATTTTATAATACTTTTCCAAGGAAATCACTATTTCAAAATCATATTTCTTGGTTTTGGAAACCTGGATGTGAATACACACCAGAAAAGCTAACAAATGCCAGTAACACTTCATGATGTATTGGTCAAGCCAACTTTATTTCTATAGCGCTTTTTATGATACAGATACAGATTGTGTCAAAGCAGCTTCACCGTGATAATCAGGAGAACAGCAGAATCGATTATGGAAACTCAACTATGGAGATAATTCAGATTCTGCTGTAAAGCAGCTCTGTAATTATTTAGTTCAAGTCAGTTTAGTGTTGTATTATTGATAATTAAGGAGTAATTACATAGACATTCTCAAATTAGTTGTTTCGCAGTAGTGCAATGCGTATCCGTTCTTTATCAAAATCTGTCTGAAGTAAATATCAGTATTTACAGATAAAATGAATGTGCAAATAAGACACCTCGTGATGAAGCTGTTTCAGTGATGGAGGCATTAGGCGCTACAGCGGCAGTGCAATAAACTGACTCACAACAGCTGATTAAAAGTCTGATTGAAGTCCCACTGAGCTATGACCACACACACACACACACACAGACACACACACACACACACACACACAAACACACACTCA
>NW_015554059.1:70528-78807 GCF_001515605.1 Sinocyclocheilus anshuiensis
ACACACACACACACAGACACAGACACAGACACACAGACACACACACACACAAACAAACAGTGTGTGTCTCTCTATCATAGTAACACGCCCAGCCTTCGACTCGGTAAAAGCCGCCTGAATGTCTGTTGACTAAACAACTGACAGAAACAAACGTAACTTACCAGCTTTCAAAACAATCAACTTTCGCTGTCATATAAGTAGTTCCGTCAAACTTTTTTTTCTGCTAAACAAGCGTAAGGCAATGTGTAGAAGTTGTATCAAATGGAAAAAGAATCAAAACAAGCGTGTGCTTTAGAAGCGGTCCTACACAAGGGTCGCGAGGTCAGGTTTACCGTTAGCGAGCCAGTGGTGGCGCGGATGACTCCGGCTCTCCAGCTCCAGCGCGAGACTCCCGCGGGCTCCAGCCGCTCTCCGCCGCTCACGCACAGGCAGCGCTTCCCCACCAGCTCCACCGCCATAGTACCGCAAAAAGTGCGAGAAATGTCCACGGACAATAAACAAACTTCCTCCTACTGTGGGCTATGATGTTGACACATTATTAAAATATAGTGATTAAAAGAAGGTTCTTGTGAGTTTGAGTACAGGGGGCTTAAAATTCCCTGCATTCGTCCTCTTGCGAACGCTGACGCCTCTGTGCGCCGAGAAACTGATTTACACTGAGAGTAGTAACAGTTATTATGGCTCTCTCTCTCTTTCTCACTCACGCACTCACTCACACACACGTGGTATTCATCCGCCCCAGTTCAAGCACACGGGACTATCAGACCGCAGCGGGCAGACTTGTCCGTCCGTCCGCCAGAGCTCACTCCTCTTTTAGAGGCTCTCTCAGTGCACTGCCACAGACTACAGAAAACTAGTCCCTCGTCTGCGCTTTTATTCTGAACTTGAACTTCTCAAACACGTTTTAAAATTACAGTTTATAAATCACAGGTTATAAATGATTGACTGGTTTCATAAGAAACTGCAACTTTATCACAAAATACAGCCTAACTACACCTGAATTATTTTAACTCAGGGGTGTCAAACTCAATTCCTGGAGGGCCGGAGCCCTGCAGAGTTTTGTACCAACCCTGCTCCAGCACACATACCATGTAGTTTTCAAATAAGCCTGAAGGACTTGATTAGTTGGATCAGGTCTGGTTAATAAGGGTTGAATCTAAAGGGCTCTGAGTTTGACACCCCTGTTTTAACTACCTGGTTATTTTAACGACCTTATAGTTGCCAAACATGCTACACACCATGAATATGTAAAGTTAGACATAATGTGAAAGTATAAACATGTATTATATGTTTGTTTGTTTATTCACTTACCACAATTTACCAAACTGATTTGCTTGGAGAATGCAGGCATTCTTAATACAACTATACCTGAATTATTTTAGATACCTGATCAATTTTAATATTTAGATACTTTATTTATTTACTCATACTGCTTCTTCCTTCTTCTTTTGTTCAATGGCTATTTCGTGACCTAATTGGTGGTTGTTCATCTTTAATCTTTAATCACTGAGAAAAATAATTATATTGTTTGTTTGATGCTGATTAATAAGACATATGATAATGTATTTGTATTATAGGAATACATTATAGAAAGCGTCCTATTGCAAAAAGACTATAATATTGTGTATTATATAATGGTGTTGTAATAATAAATAATATTATGCACAATCTGTCATGGCCACTGGAGTCTCGTCAATAGGTCACGCATGCGCTGATAGCAATGAAGTAAACTAACCTTGAAACATAACCTACTCTGGAGCAGGTTATGTTCAGAGAGTAAGTTGCTATGGCTACTTACAAAGCCTGAAAGTTTGCTCTGTTTTTGGAACCGAATGCTGAAAGTTTGCTCTGTTTTTGGAACCGAATGCTGAAAGTTTGCTCTGTTTTTGGAACCGAATGCTGAGTTTATCTGCTTACTTACCGTTAAAAATACCCGGGTATGTCACATTACCTGCTTTCTGGAATACCCCCCTGTTTTGCTTGAAGAATGCACACATTCTCAATACAACTAGACTTGAATTTTTTTTAATTACCTGATTATTTTATGAACCTTATAGGTTTCTGCATTGAGAATATGTCATTCTCTGAGCAAAAGTTTGGTAAACGGTGATAAATAAATAAATAGAGATCACATTGCAGCAATATATGTTCATTTATTTATTTATTTTCTAACTTACTTGCTTATTTTAAACCAGCCACAAGTTTTTCCTTGGAGAATGCACACATTCTCAATATAGGTACCTGAATAAACGGTGGTAAACTGTAGTTTAATCTCATTCACCTGGTAGATTTAAGAGCGTTGTATTCTAAAGTAGGCCTAATGCTTTGTTCTGTAATTTCTAATTTGATCTGCCATCAGCTGGGTAGAATCATCTGTATAATGTTGCTAAAAGTATCCAAAAGTGGTGTTGGTGGTTAATTCTGTATCAGATGACTATGTGTATACTTGGAGCGGTTGATGTCATTGGGCATGACTGGTGTCATGTGAATGGTAAAAATAAACTGAATTATGCAAGCATAATCATAGTTGTGTGCAAACAATGAGGAACTATTATTTCTAATGTCTACATTCCGGGAACATCTCAAATCTTATGCCATATAACTTTCTCAGTTTTTTAAATGTTTAGGAATGTAAACAGTCCATTGACAAAGAGGAAATAACATTATGAATTTATGTTATTTGACTGCCCTCATGTGTCGTGCACTGGAAATGCAGCAGACCACATGGAACTGTCTTCTACAAAAATTATGAGACCTTTTCTGAATATTTAAATATATGAATATACTAAAAATGTAACAAACGTAAACAAAAAAAAATGTAAGTGCCCTGTCCTCAGTTTGCACCAGACAAGAGCAGTATAACGTGCTGCAAATATTATCTGCTGGTTATGTTGTCTTGCGCGGATTGACTTGTTTGAGTGTGGTTTATATTGTGATATATGTATTTTTTTCACTGCACTACATATGGAACTGTCTTCTACAAAAATGATGAGACCTTTTCTGAATATTTAAATATATGAATATACTAAAAATGTAACAAACGTAAACAAAAAAAAAATGTAAGTGCCCTGTCCTCAGTTTGCACCAGACAAGAGCAGTATAACGTGCTGCAAATATTATCTGCTGGTTATGTTGTCTTGCGCGGATTGACTTGTTTGAGTGTGGTTTATATTGTGATATATGTATTTTTTTCACTGCACTACATAAAACATTAAACAAACTGGTATCTGGCATCTGATAAAAATTAACTCAAAACCTAAACATTTTTTGCAGGTCTACAAACAGGGTTATTATCTAAAACGAAAATAATAATAATAAATAACCAATAATAATAATTGTTACTTTAAATAAAATGAACATTAATTGAAATCAAATGTTTAAAAAAGAAATTCAGACACGCTGATCGGATAACATTCCGATCAGAAGCGCGTTTACACTTGTCTTTTCGATGTGTATGTGGACAACATCCGGATTCAGGTCGCATGTTAATGCAAGTGTAAATGCAGATAACATGCTGACAGACAAGACAGAGCAGGTTACTTTCGATAATAGGAAACAAAGTCTCAGCATTCAAATTCTGTTAGTTTTATTAAAAATTTCAAACGATAAATACCGTTTTGAAGCTCTTTATTGGGGTGACGGTTCATGTGCGCTCCCGCTTTGCCTCAAGAGAAGCAAGAACGCATTATTTATGATTAGCATGAAATAAACATGAATGAACATCCGAGGGCGTGTTGAAATATACACTACAACTTACTGAATGATTAGTGTCTGTCTCATGTAATCACTCAATGAGTGTTTCAATCGCGGAAAGACAGCAGCTTGAAAATACTGTCACATAACCTCAGAAAATATATTCAGTGTCCATAAATTAGCGAGAAAAATGTACACTAGAGAGAAGATTTTGGCAAAAATTACATTTATTATATTTTTACTCCTATAATTACTCTTTTTTTAATATAATTAATACAAATGTATAGATATAACGTTATTATAAAAATGGTCTAATATGAACTTGAATACAAATCAATTGTTGTCTTTAACCTTAACAACAGGATTCCCTGTACAGTTTAGTTTAGAAAAATTGAGAAAAAAAAAATCAAATGTATACTTAATCACAAGCTTGTTAAATATTCCCGAATAATTCTCACTCCAGGCTGAACTCAAAAGTTGGCAGCCCTGTTTGAAGCAAGTTTCCTGAACAACATTTACAAAATTCACTGTATAAATTAATGTTAGATCTTTTGCTCCAACCACTGGTTAATCAGATGATAGAAATAAGAAAAATACATTCCAATAGACTAACATTTGAGGTTATGGTAGGAACTCTAGCTCCGCCACTGCTGCTCAGCCTTCTCCTCCTGCACAGACGTGCAGTGCAAAAAAGGGAATATCCAGTTAACCTCGCGAAAGTGTTCTGGGATGATCAGCCCGCTGCAAGGCTACAGTGGGTATAAATAATCGCATTTTGTTGCTTTGCAGCCTGAAATTACCTCCTTGTATCAGTATTTTGTTGAACCACCTTTTGTTTTAATTACAGCCTTTAGTCTGTTGGGATATGTCTCTGTCTCTAACTTTGCACATCTAGACTTTGCAATATGTGACCCTGGACCACAAAACCAGTCATAAGTAGCATGGATATATTTGTACCAATAGCCAAAAATACATTGTATGGGTCAAAATTATCGATTTATCTTTTATGCCAAAAATCATTAGGATATTGAATAAAGATCATGTTCCATGAAGATATTTAGAAAATTTCCTACCGTAAATATATCAAAAAGGTATTATCATTAGTAATATGCATTGCTAAGGAGTGTGCTCAGTTTTGCTGTGTGCTTTGGTTTTTAACCTTCTTCCCATTGACAACTTTATGGCAGAGGGCAGCACATTTTCCTCAAGAATTTGACAGTATTTTGTCCCATCCATTTTTCCTTCTGTCTTGAGAAGTGCTCCAGTCCCTGCTACAGAGAAACACCTCATAACAGGATCTTACCACCTGCATGCTTTACTGTAGAAATGCTGTTATTTGGATGGTGAGCTGAACTGGATTTCCGCTAGACATATCGTTTGGTGTTGAGGCCAAATAATTAAATTTTATGCCGAGTTCACACTGCACGATTTTAGCCCGATTTTTCACTCGCTGACAGGTTTTACGAAATCGCCGACAAATGCCCGAAATCGGAGGCAAATCGGTGCTCGTGAGTGACAATCACGCAATGTGAATTATCAAAGACGCGATCTGAGAGAATCGCCGACGCCCATAAAATATTTGGCATGCTAAATTGGAGCTGTCGGCGATTCACAATCACGCTGTGTGCAATGATTTCTGACTGAAAACTACATCGGCGATGACCTACAGCCAATGAGAGAGCACGATACAGGGCAGCGGGAAGTTTGGGAAGGAGTTATATGAAACGTAGTTTGCAGACCCAATAGTGTCAATAGTACCAGTGTTGCCAAATTGCCGCCGGTTGTTTTTCATATCAGCCCCAATAACGGGATATTTAGGCCCTGGAATGTGAATTGTACCAGGAGAACCCCGCCAAACAAAATGTGTATTTTGCCCCCCCGAATGCGATTTTTACTGGGGGACCCCTCGAAAGCAATTGGGCTATTTTCAGGCTAGTTTTGAGTAGTAATTGGGCAGATTTTGTAGCAAAAACCTGGCAACCCTGCACCAGACAGAGTTATCGGTGATTCTCCCAATTGTAAAGTCATGCAGTGTGTAACCTCCTGTCTTAATTCCATCGTGTAGTGTGAACACAGCAACAACTGAATGCTACCCCAGATAGTCGTTCAGTGTGAAACCAACAGTGATGCGACGTCTGTTTTGTATCCATCCCGGAGATCTTTTGACAGAGCCTTGCCAGTTAGTTGATTGTTTGCTTCAGTTTCACTACCAAGGCCTGAAATGCTCCAAAAAAGCTCTTTTCATGCTGAGCTAATCAAAATAACCACAGCTGATCACAGTTGAAAGTCAAACGGCTTTGTGTGCCTTAGCGAAGGTGATTAGCTACACCTGATTGAGTTTACAAGTCATTTTTAGGAGGAGGGGGGGTGATCGTTTTTCCAACTTCTGTTTTTTTTTTTTTCCCTGACATGTTGGTGTTATATCTTTCACTTGGATGTTATAAGTTTTACTGAGTAAATACAGCTGGATAAAACAAAAAAAGTGTTTGTCTTCATTTCAGGCTGCAAAGCAACAAAATGTGGTTATTTTAAAGGGGGTGATTCTTTTCTATACCCACTGTAGATGTCCTGAATAGACATGCCTTAACCCAGGCCCATAAAGAAGACAGACTCCCGATGAATTGGGCATGTACTCCCATTGGGCAGCCGAGTTCTCGGGAAGCATAAGCTAGGCACACAGCTTCTCGAATTCAATGTGACAGCCTCTGCTTCAGTAGTGGGCTGCTATTCTTAGCGCCCATGAAGCAGATAAAAAACTGCTCCGAAGTTCGAAATAGTTTACTGCATGCAGCATGCAGCACACGCACAGGGCCTGCCTCTGTGACACTGAATCAGAGCCTAGATGGGGGGTGGGGGAGCACTTTCAAGTCGGTTCAAAGGGTGGGCTAGACAGCGCACTGAGCACTAACAATAAGTACCATATATACTGGCAACAGGCGAGAGCAGGGTGGATTGAGCCGTCTCGTGCCCTGAAGAAAGCTCGTTATTACGGGGTATTTACCCACTGAGTGACCCTCAAACATGTCATGAGAGGCAGCGACAGCGGCTACATAGACTTTTAGCGTTGAGAGAGAGCTGCCCGCATCCAGGTGTTCTTGCAGGAAGCTCAAAATAGCGGGGATATCACAACTCGCCAGGTCCTCGTGTCTGCTGACACACCAGTTCACAAACACTTTCCACTTCAAAGTGTATAGGTGCCTCGTCAAAGGGGCTCTAGCCTCCGTTATTGTGTGCAGAACTCGCTGTGAAACGGTCAGCAGGTTCACTCTGCACTGACTTGCCATAAATGCAGGTTCCACAGCTCCGGCTTGGGGAGCCAGATGGTGCGGCACTATTTTGACTAGAGGGAATGCATATTTCTGCCCCTTTGGTCAGTGGCCTGACAGTGCATCTCCTTCCAAGGGGGCGGTCATTAGTGAGAAGAATAATGGGCAGTGGGCATTCTCCTCTGAAGCAAAGAGGTCGATTTCTGCTTCGCCAAAGAGGCTCCAGCTCATCTTCACTGTTTGAGGATGTAGTCTCCACTCTTCGTGTATAATGCCCTCCCTGGACAGCATGTCCATTCCGCAATTCAAACTTCTCGGTACATGCACTGTTCGAATCGAGAGGAGCATTTGATCTGCCCAAAAGAGCAGGCGCCGTGCCAAGCTTTGCACGCAAGCACACTCCTCCCTGGCGATTGATGTATGCCACCACTGCTGTATTGTCCGTTCGGATCAGAACGTTAGACGGTAGAAATTCCTGCAGTGCCAAGCGAACAGTTTCAATTTCCTGCTTTGAGGAACTGGGCCCACACGGCTTGCTACCAAAGTCCTTAAGGCCTTGCTTACTGGAGGGTAGCACTGCCTGTGTGTGGGGGCCGCCCAGGCAGAAAGCCAGTGAATAATCATTCTGAAGGAGACATTGGAGGTTTAGGTGAACAAGGGGGATGCGGGAATTGACACGTTGCAAGCCCATCACCTACATTTCTGTCCCGAGCTGCCGTGCCTTCCGTCTCCACGGCTTAGCAGCAAAGGTAAAGAAGTGAACGGACAGCTTATCCGTACAATATGAAGACGTTATACTCACCGGAACTCTGCAGGGGATGGGAATCCGGGCACCTTCCACTAAAGAGTGTACCTTCGACGTTGAGTGATAAGAGGCTTCTTGAATACAGCATCTCTAAGTGAAGGAGAAAGATGCTGAGGTAAACTGGCACCCGACATCACCTATATAGCGGCTGAGGCCAAAATCAGGTTAATGCTCGAACACTATTGCCTATTGCAGAGCAACAGAGTGATTCAATCAGGCTTCAGCATCTCGGAGGAAAAGGGTTTCCCCCCCATACATAATGTTGAGAGATCAACTCGATAAGGGAACCACTGATATAGTGGCGCTTTATACTTTACTGTTGATATGCATGCATTTTAAGTGAGACTTAAGTATCCATTCTACATTTTGGGCCACATAGCAGGTTCATCTGATCGGTAATTCAGTAATAAAATAAACACGTGGATGAAAAATGGTAGAGGAATGTTTACAAATCTCACGCCGCACGTGACAGGGGCGTAACCTTTGTGGAGCTCGACCCCCCCCCCCCCCCTCTT
>NW_015554059.1:79286-99126 GCF_001515605.1 Sinocyclocheilus anshuiensis
TTCCTTCCCCATTCATTTCTCATTCAATACTTCCTGTGAAAAGTAAACAAATGGCGCTCCGCACTCTAAACTGTAAAATTATTCAAAATGTAAGCCGAATACGCTTATTTAAGAGTTCAAAATGCCCGGACAGAAGAGAAAATATAATGTTCGCTTTCCACCCGTGAGTATTTCTTAATTTTCGTAGTTATATGAGTATTGTGTGAAGCATCCGACTCTGCTGCTCAAATGAGCGACACTGAACCTCTCAACTCATCCTCCTGTTCGCCTCATGGCCAGGGACGCATCAAGAAAATAATGCAGAAGGATACAGAGGTTGGACGAATCGCTACAGCTGTACCAGTCATCATATGTATCCTTTCAAAACTCTGTGTTGAATGCTGGTGGAGAGTCATATGTAGTCAAGAGTCATTTACGAGTTGATTCTTATGAAGCGTGAAAACAAGTCTCTCAGGGTTTCATTAAAAACGTTTAGCCTGTTTTAACACCACCAAGATCATCAAGATATATATATATTTTAGCATTATAACATTATATTTATCATACTTAAATAGGAGAGAGAAGTCGATTCCAAAAGAGTCGTTTCCTCGATTCTGACTCTTCGATTCTTTTGTTCTAACGACTCCTTAGTTCATATCTATAGAGCGTTGTGATTGGCTCAAATCAGTGAAATAGCATTCTAAGAACCAATCACATTGCTTAGTTCAACCTTTTCAGTCCTATCTATCATCTATCTATCTATCTTATTGGTCATTATTCATTATCTAGTCCTTCATACTGCTGTTATGTTCCTTAACTGCAGATTTAGCTAAAGCTTTAGAAATGTTCCTCAGATCCCTTCTCACCATGACCTGTAAAATAACCCAATCCAGGAACAGCAGAGTGATGTCCATCAATCACATGTGAGCTTCAAAACAGGCATCCTCTTGTCTTAAATAATTATTCCTATGCATTGTCCACCGTTTTGTGAGTTTGTGTCATGTCCATCTGTTTCTGTGTTCTTTTTATGATCTTTGTAGGAAACAGTGCATTCATTCAGAGAAGTTGTTTGACTTCCTGAATGATTTGGCAGATCAGGCCTCCACTGCATCAACATCAGAGTGCAAAACTAAGGGCAAATGGCAGTCACACAGGTACAATATAATTGATCAAAAAGCACAGGTGCCCGGCAAATAGTGTTTTATTGTTTTTCCATACAAGGAACGATTTTAATGAAATGATCGTCCTTTAGGAAACGGTGGCAAAGTGTGTCTATCAAAGCCAGGTCACCGGAGAGGGAGGAGCCGCCTCAGAAAGCCACCAATGATCTGGTCATCAACAGCGAGTCATCCAGTGTAAGTTATTGAAGATTTTACTGACATGGAGTTAGTTGTAGTTTTAACCTTGACAATGTTCTTGATGTTTCTTCTTCAGGAGTCTGAGCTGTTCATCTGCTTGGAAACTCGTTCACCTTGACCGGGCATTTGAAAAGGTGAGAGCTGTGCTTGACATTAATGTATCAACTACATTAATCCAGTATTCTTTGAATTTAAATTGTTTTCTTTTATTCTTAAGTTTGACAAGATCGAACAATCTCTTGCTGAAAACTGCAGTATTATTTATGAAGACCCAACATCTTTCGGGAGGGTTATTGTTATTCTTAGCATCTGATATAAATATTTCATTTTTAATTTGTGAAATTGCTGTTGTGGTATTATATTGACCATGAAATTAATGATAAAATTTTTGTTTTCAAGTTTTCCAGGGAGTTTTAAATTCCGATAAGGAAGAAAATAATTTGTTTATTATATAATAGAGATTTTGTGATTTTGAGCAGCTCCACTAATTTTCTTTCAGTTGGATGCATAATTAAAACTGTAGTTTGAACGGTGTAATGTTTATAATCTAACATGATTTTCTAAGCTGTGACTTATGCGATTATATATTTATAGTTAAATGTAAATAGTTATATTTTTTATTTTCTTTCATCTTTAAATGCAGGTCACTAGTTTTGTTACTATTATCCACAGTAGGTTACAGGGTTCTTTAAGCGGCATATTGTATGACAAGGTCAATTGTATTTTATAGTAAATGTTCTATAAGGTATATTTTAAGATGTCAGTATTACACAATATTGTATAAATATGCATTTTCTACTCCTAACCTAACTACTGTGATATGACAAGATGTAGTAAAAATGTTTAAAATAACCAAGCATCTATTATAGGGTAATGCAAAATAATGGCTGAATAAAATATCTGAGGATGATGTTTCAAAGGTATTTTTATTTTAAGTAATTGATGCTCTTTGTCTGGTGACAAAGTGTGATGCAGAAATTATACAAGAAAATAAATAAAACTCAAACCTTTTTCGGGATTGTAATTTGGGACAATACAAACAAAACTGAGTGACTTGAAATTGGTCTGAGGTTCCCTTTTCAAGCATTACAAGCATAGCAGCTAAACCCAGGCAAACCCTATAAAGGCTGAAATACAGTACTTGCAGTAATACAAAGCAGTGATCTAAAAATGACCAGTTGTGCATTCCACATGATTTTCTTTTTAATAGTCTGTTTGAGACAAAAGAAACAGGCTTTCTGCAGCTTGTATTTGTTTTGGTGAATGTAAATGGCTATGAGTAAAAATCTCGTATGTCCATAATACTATTAGATGTGATGACAAAAATGTACATGAATGACTATTTCCATCAGAAAGAAACATTAAGTGGTCCGAAATATCTCTTTATTGTTCTTTCTCCAAACCATTTTCAAGAAGATCCAATGTTTCATAAAGCCTCCTAACTTATCAAAAACCAGCCAGTGCATAAAAGTCACTGTTCAACCCTGTGACCCTTTCACAGAACAGGACAGGAGTGCAGTCAGAGAGTTACCATGTTGAAATAAGTACACTATATTACATACATAAACAGATATTTCATATGACCCAAGTGTCCTCTTTAGCACTCATCTTTTCATCTTACATTTCTGATTTTTCAATCTTTTTAATTTACTGTAAACATCAAAATCATCCAAATAACGGAACGTGACAATGGAGCAATGGGATGCCAGCTGTTCAGTAGAGTCACATTCAGATCCCCTCTTTTATAGGTGGAGCGAAATGAACAAAAATAAAACCAATAAAACAAGAGAGCCAAAAACGGAGGCAGCTACATCCTGGGCTCAGCAGAGTCGTGCGCCGTAGCCAAATGTCTGTTTAATGGCGTGGCAGTAGTACCTCTGCCAGCCATCTCGTGTTCGTTCCTCTTCATTCTCAGGAACTGCCCGACACTCAATCTTCAAATCGGTCTCATTACCCTTGTCTGTGAAAGTCAATGTCACCGTCGCATAGTGCTCTGAAATAAAAAGGAAGGACAGACAGTGACGGTAAACAATGCACAGAGACAATCGGCTAGATGTTTCTCAAAGTCAGCTGTCACACAGTAAAAGAGAGCTGGTAAATCTAATATTTATAATGGGGCATGCATTAAGGATTCTTGATGAATAGAAAGGTCAAAAGAACAGCAATTATTTGAAAGGCAAATTTTATAGCATTATTAATGTCTTAACTGACAATTTAATGCATCCTTGCTAAATAAAAATGTATACAGGTGCATCTCAATAAATTAGAATGTCATGGAAAAGTTCATTTATTTCAGTAATTCAACTCAAATTGTGAAACTCGTGTATAAATTTTTAAATGGTAGTGTATGTGACATTCTTGCAAAACTTCCAGTTTTCTCTTACCACAAGGCCATGAGTTGAACCTCCATTTCATGACTATCTTCTGCTCAGGAACCTGTCAAACCCACACGGTTTCAGAAATCAAATCAGAATTCAATCATCAATGAATGTATTTTTAGCTGAGCGGTTTATTTAAAGGACAGTTTCTCCTGTCATCATGCTTTACGTGATTTGAAACCGAAATCTCACCAGCTCCTGGAACTCTCCGTTCACGTTTCCGTCCAACAGGCGAAACTTTCCACCCTTTTCAGCCTCAACCACAGCACTGCTGCGTGTAAAAGCCTGCACCATCTGTAACACACAATTTGTCATCCCTGTCAAACAGATGTAATCACTAATGAGAAATGATCTGCTCATTAAATAATAAGAGCCCAGGGAGTCTCACTATAGTTAATAGCTAATGGGCTGTCAGCTGTGGTGGCGGCAGAAGACTCACCTCCTGATTGAGAAAGACCCTGTAAAGGTCTTCTGGTGAGGTGAGGAAGGTGTCTTTTATTGAGAACTTGCAGGTGGGGATTTTTACCCCTGTGTTGGGAGGAGGAGGAGCAGCGGTACATGAGCCAATCTGAAAAAACACAAATTATAAGTTTAAACTGAAGCTGCCCTGCAGGACTTTGGCCTCTCTATTGCCATCTGTGGTTGAAAATAAAACTACACGTTACTTGCAGAGTAGCTGTATGTCAGTTGCTGTTAAGGGTGTGTGATAATGACAACAAATGATATCTCAATATTTTATGGAATTTTGTCGATAATGATAACTAGACGATATTTTGCGGAGCGTGTACTTGTGCTGGTGCTTTGACAGGTTTAGGACTGCTGTGGACAGCTGACTCCCAAAGCTGAGCGGTGGTTAGTTTGCAGGAGTAACAGAAATGAACTTTTCCAATAAGTTTAAATTGATTTTGACCTTTTATGGGCATAAGTTTAAATTGATTTTTACCTTTTATGGGCATTTTTACCTTTATAAGGCCATTTTTCTAACCTAATTAAATGTATGCATCATCTTTTGTGTCAAATACCTAAATTTAATCAATAAATTCAAATAGTAAGACACTATAGGGCTACCAATCAAATGAAACCAGTATCAACAAAATCTGTGTTTGCAATGCAGAGGTGGCACAGAATCTGCATCTGAAGTGGCATTTAGATGCATTAATAGAGACTGTTTAATGCAGGACATGAATGCATTTAACCTGCATAAGTAATAATATTTAAAATGCATAAGTAATGTTTAGATGTTTTAAAAACAAAAGTTCAATAGTACGGAGCCCCTAAAGGGACATGGTGGTGGTTTCGTTCTCTCGAAAAACCAGAGTTCGGACAAACACTTCCTGTTTACTTTACAGCTTGCAGTGGTTCATACAGCTCCGTACGTTCACAACAGTTCAAAGCACGGTTCTGGGACATTTTAAAACGCTTAATGTTGCTAAATGTACTAAAACAGTGACATTGGAAGACCAAATTCAGTACACCTTATTAATAAAGCATGGCCTACTATTTGCAGACAATCAGAATAGCCCAGAATATGAACGTAAATTGCACATTAAAGGGGACCTATTATGCAAAATTCACTTTTGCATTGTGTTTGGACATAAATGTGTATTGGCAGTGTGTGTACACAACCACCCTATAATGATAAAAATCCACCCACTCCTTTTTTTTTTAATCCCCATAAATCATAAGCAGTGTCTCCCAACTACCTGTTTTCCGACTTGGTGCTAATGTGACGTCACATTAGCCACAGGCTCCGCCCACGAATGTTGACAGACACTGCCGTTTTAACATAGAACCTCCCTGAGCGAGTTCACAGCGAGTTGTACACAGTCCGCCACTGCTGCACTGAGAAGAATGTCTCCCAAGCGTTTCAGATGTTCTGTAGCTGGATGTATGAATCCACATAGCTCTCTCCTTACTCTCGAAATCTGAGCCGCTGAAGACGAGGTGTAACTGGAGTCCCTTAATCATGCAGATTTATGCTACAGGCTCTGTATAGAATTGTACAGTAAGAAAGTTATTTCCCTTAACCAGGAAATTAACGTTCTTAGAATTGACAGACAGTTGACCCTGAGAGGTCAAGTAAATACTTACAGCGGATCTAAATATTTATAATTAATTATAACTAGTTATGATTAATTATTCATATTTCCCCTTTGAGCTGATTCGCTACAAAAGCAATGTGAAGTCGACCGCTGGAATTAGTCGAGCTCATAATCACAAGTGGGGCTTATAAAGTTTGTATGGCACTATGAGTTATTTTTAATTGCGCCTGTGCTCCCGTCTTTTTTTTTTGTGGCACAGTACAATCAGATGACTGACTTTTAAATCGAGTGCGTTTTCTGTAAAGATAACAGGCTTGTACTAGGGGTTGCACCAACTAGTCGACTTCAGTGCTCTGCCATGATGCTTTAAGCTTAACATCGACTAGTCGCTGGTCCTATAGAGGGCGCAACAGGGTAAGAAATCTTTGAAGGACTTTCACATTTATGCTCCATTTCCAAACAGTTAAAATGACAAATAAATGCATACTCTGAAAGCGCTCCACAAGACATGTGAGATTATATTACTGGATGCTCGAAATTGAACGGGAGAATTGAAGTTTTTAACCGCTTATTGTACAGGTAGGTAAGTTAATCGCTGTTCTAATCTAATGTGCTGCTGCACTGTAATGCACACACATTACAGACAGTAGCTCGTACATCACGCGCAGATCGCGAGAAAAACAATCATTCAGTGCGGAAATGTATTGTCAACACTGTTCTGTGATTTCTCAATAAAATAGCTTTGATACTGAAAAGTTCAAGCATATATTGCTTAATAACTAAATCCCACAGCTTCACTACTAGTAGAGAGACGGTGCTAGGCAGAATTCATTCAGACACGCAATCGCTCTCACTAATGCATTCATATGAGTGTAATCTTTACTGTGCTACTTTATCTGTATCTGATTTAGAACGAGCAGAAATCTGTGAGAAACATAACGACTCAAAGACAAAAGAACTGTTAAAAATGAGCTGTTATATGAGCAATAGCCATGTGGACAGCACTGTCATATGCCATAGCTGTGCACAAGGTGTTTATCACAGCTCCAGACTTATTTGTTCATTAATGACGTCATCAGCGACTAGTCGACTTCGACTCGACTTTCATAACATAAAAGTCGACTTTAAAAAATCAGAAGTCATTCAACCCCTAGCTTGTACTAATAGTGGAGTGTTTATTTGCAAAGGCTAGCACTGGTGTTGTGCCCATTTTCGACCCCTGCCAAATTATTACCCCCTCTCGTTGAAATCGCTACCTGATTGCCTAATCCTAACCCCTCCCCCACACCTACTCCTAAACCTACCAATGCTAGGGGGTAGTAATCTGGCGGGGGTCAGAATTGGGCACAACACCGGTATTGCTGGAGCTTGAGCTCTTAAAGCTCCGCCCTCTTCTCCGGGAGCACCAGCTCATTTGCATTTAAAGGGAAAGACGAAAACAGCTTTTTGGCTCATACCCTAAAAGTGGCAATTTTAACAAGCTATAAAAAAAATTCTGTAAGGTATTTTGAGCTAAAACTTCACACACACACACACACACACACACACACACACACACACACACTCTGGGGACATCAGAGCCTTATTTTACATCTTGAAAAAAGGGGCATAATAGGTCCCCTTTAAGAGTTTTCTCCCCCATAGAAAGACTAAGACAGTGGTATATAAAGGCCGTATTTGGGTATACAGTTTATTAATAAAATATACTACATACAGGAAAGCAGATAAGCCCAGAATATGAACAGAAAGCTCTAAATTTCTTAAGCGTTTTCCTCCCAAGCCTTTATAAAGAAAACACTTAAAGAAGATGATAAAAAAAGACCAAATATGCTATAGAAATTATTAAAAATATATACTGTGTAGTGTGTACATGCAGATGAGCCCATGAACAAGCTACATAGAAAACAGCACTTAACGTGGCTTAATATGAGACAGTGATATAAAAAGCCCAAAGTTTATATAGAATTTATTAAAAATGTATACTATGTACAGGCAAGCAACTTGCAAATCCATTAAGCCACGTTAACAGTTTTCTTTAAATAATGTTAAAAAAAAAACACATGAAACTTTGCATGTTCCGTTCATATTCTGGGCTCATCTATGTTCCTGTGCATAATGTTTTTTATTAATAAACTGTATACCAGATTTGGTCTTTTTATATCACCGTACTTAATCCATTAGCTTACCTTAAGCATTTTCTTTACAACAGTTTTCTATGGGGGAGAAAAAGCTTAATGTGCATTAGCGCGTTGCATTCATATTCTGGACCATTCTGCTTGTTTGTAAATATTAATATTATTAATTTACTATTAATTAATAGTATTTTTTCCACCACCATGTCCCTTTAGGGGCTCCGTACAATAGGGATATTTGAAATGATTTGGGGAAAAAAACATCACTCTTCGTGTGATAAATTATATCAGATGATATAAATATAAACGTCTTATAAGTCATATTTTTGCCCCCTTATCTTGAATTTTGTGGGAATTTTAAATGTATTTTAATAGACTAAATCACGCAGTGAAAACGTGAACTCTAAATGTGCACATGCAGTAGTCTAACCTACATCTTATCCACCTTATTTTTCAATGCAGAAGTAAGCCGTTTTCTGTGAATGTGCAAGACTTTTGGTTCATTAGCCGCTGTATGGAAATAACGAGATAATGGCTGCATCCAAGCTCCAAAACAATAGGCTAGTAAAGTATGTTAACAAAGATATGACAAAGATTTTTGGTACATATTATCTTTAAAGTGTCTAGTATTAATATATGAATTCACAATTATTCAGTTTTGTTGAGTGTGGTCACAGAATGAGTAAACATGTTGATGGCAACAATAGTGATCGCTGGGATAATACAGTTAGTTTAGGTATACATTTATATCCAATTGCAGTTGAATTAAAAATTCTAATGTTACAAATAAGTTACAATATTGATGTTGTAATTAGGGCTGTCAAAAAAAATTTTAATTTCGAATATTCGTCGAATTTAAAATAAAAATCCACATTCGAATGCAAAAGCGTTACATTCGAATTTTAGGTGTGCGTTAACGAGGCAGCCTTATCAGTGGCGCACGAGATGCGATGACGATGTAAGTGTCATTGCATTTTAATGTTTTTGTTAGCCTATCCAGTTGAAGACACTAGATGCTGCGATGCTGCGTTGTTAATTACAAATATTGCGGGAAAAGAGAACATCAATGCGGAGAAGATCTTGTTTACGTCAAACCTGAAACCAAGTCGTTCACACAGAACACATATTTCGCGCATTTTCTAGAGGGACATCTATCACCATTGCACTCGCGTCTCGCACAAAAGAGCCGCATGTTTAGAAAGCCATGTAAAATTAATGCAAGTTCAACTTTGAAAAAAACATCTTGAGTGTTACGTCCCAGGACGTATGTCATTTTTGTTAATGCCATTATTGTTAATACTGTGAATCTCTGTGTGTAACATTGTGTTTCCCTGATGCCTAACAGCCTGCTGGGAAGTGTAGTTTTTGCCTGTTTTCCTCTGTTCCTCCCTGTCCTCTCACAGAAGCTTAATTGATGTCACCTGTCCCTCGTCAGAGCTGTGAAGAGGAACTTGTATTTGAACAGAGGGAACGGGCTGTTCACCAGAGAGAGCTTGGCCTGTCTGTTTTCCCAGATCTCTTTGAAGATTGTGTGCTCTGAGCTCTAATGCTTCTTTAAGAAAGTCTATTGTACTTGTTGAATATTGTGTGCTCAGAGCCTTAGTGCTTCAAGAAAGCCTGTTGTACTGGCTGTAGTGATTGTGTGTTATTTTTGCCTGCAGACGCAGTAAGGAGGTGGGTGCCACTTTTATTTTATCAACACTTGCTTTTCTCCTGGTTTTGTTGGGACAGTGAGGAAGTCAAGGAAGAGACCGGTTGTTTATTTTGATGTTTTGTTTGATAGGTAAGTTAGATTCCCTTACTCCCGGGTAGCATCCTCTTTTTGTTTGTTATTTTGGCCTTAACCCCCTCCTGAAGCTATAAGCGTCTTATCTTTTCTTTTTAAATTATCCATACCGTTTACCCTTGTTTTTCCCCTTCCCTCTAACTGCTGTACAAAGACTTTACATTGTAAATAAAATCTTGAAGAGTTCTATGTGTGTGAGTGCTGGGATTGCAGATAGAGCCAACTCTCTCACTTTTTTTTTGCCCATTGGTTTCTACGTTCAATGACACGTTTTCATTCCTCTTTAGTAGCATATGTTACTCCCCTGTCACCCCTAGACAAAAAGGGGATGTAACACGAGAATTTATGGTGGGTTTTTCCCCATCCCACTGCAACTCGTGCTTTTAAATGAAAAATGTACTCTGTGTGATTGGCTGTCGGCCCTTTGTATTAAACTATGCATGCATACATGATGCTGTTTTGTTTATAGTTGTTTAAGCAACTTAATTATAATTGGTTTATAAACATTATTTTAAACATTATGCCCTTTTTTCACAGATAGTCATGTTATCGAATTCGAATTTTGATAATATTTAAGTACAAAATTCGAATTTAGTTTTTCAGCCATTTTGACAGCCCTAGTTGTAATACTGGTAGCACTAATATAAAAATTTTATGAAATATGCTACACTAAAGTAACAATTTTGAAATGTGTTGTATTTTTTCGTCTTATATTCCTATCAGTGTTGTTTGTATATACGGATTTTTATGCATAATAGTAACCCTAGAATGTGATGAAACAGAGTTTAAAATAGCTGGGCTGAGATATATAAGAATTTTGAAGACTGCAGAAATATGTTAATTCAGTATACACATTATCCCACCGGTCACAATTTTTCACACACTTTTCCAAAAAAGAATTATTGATTATTTCAAAGGGTTACTAATGACAAAAAACAGTGGCTCTAAAACATATCTAGACACTTAAATGTCCTAAAATACATTTTCACATTGCGTTATACAACAGAATATAACAAAATATCAAAGCAAATGCCATTTATTTTAATGAAAGACAGTACAAAGACAGCATTGGTAATGATAACAAAAGATTTAAAGGGATAGTTCACCCCAAAATGAAAATTTGGTGTTTATCTGCTTACCCCCAGGGCATCCAAGATGTAGGTGACTTTATTTCTTCAGTAGAACACATATGATGATTTTTAACTCCAGCCGCTGCAGTCTATCAGTCGTATAATGCATGGCAATGGTAACAATCTATGAGAGTAAAAAAAACATGCACAGACAAATCCAAATTAAACCCTGCGGCTCGTGACGACACATTGATGTCCTAAGACACGAAACGATCGGTTTGTGCCAGAAACCGAACAGTATTTATATAAATTTTTACGTCTAATACACCACTATGTCCAACTGTCTTTGGGCGCGCACACAGCATCCGGTGCGTGAGGTGTGTACGCACTCTGGAGTAGTTTACGCAAGCACTGGAAGTGATCTCTCGCGCGTATACGTCACTCATTGTTTACACAGTGCACAAACAAAACTAAAAGATTACATTACACAGTGCACAGACATTTTCAACATCTCGCTAAGCCAGGCTGTTGTCCCCACATGCTTCAAAGCTACCACCATCATTCCATTCCCAAAGAAGTCGTCTCTACTTCCCCCGCAAACTGAGAAGAGCCAGAGCCCCGGCCCCCATCATGTGCACCTTCTACAGAGGCACCATCGAGAGTATTCTGACGAGCTGCATCACTGTGTGGTATGGTGCCTGCAACGCATCCTGCCGCAAGACACTTCAGCGCATAGTGAGAGCAGCTGAGAAGATCGTTGGTGCCTCTCTCCCCTCCCTCCAGGACATTTACAACACCCGTCTCACCAGGGGCGTGTCTACGTGGTGGCCAGGGGTGGCACCGGCCCCCCCTGAAACACCTCACGCACCGGATGCCGTGCGCGCCCAAAGACAGTTGGACATAGTGGTGTATTAGAGGTAAAAAAAATGATATAAATACTGTTCGGTTTCTGGCACAAACCGATCGTTTCGTGTCTTAGGACATCAATGTGTCGTCACGAGCCGCATGGTTTAATTTGGATTTGTCTGTGCATGTTTTTTTTACTATAATAGATTTTGTTACCATTGCCATGCATTATACGACTGATAGACTGCAACGGTTGGAGTTAAAAATCATCATATGTGTTCTACTGAAGAAACAAAGTCACCTACATCTTGGATGCCCTGGGGGTAAGCAGATAAACATCACATTTTCATTTTTGGGTGAACTATACCTTTAATGTTCAAAATTAGAGTTACCAAAAATTACATCAACTAATGTCAATCAATTGGTTAGAAGTAAATTTAAAAATGACATTAAAAGGGTTCAGAGAAAAGGTCTGGCATCACTTGTTTGCAGATGCTTCATGCTTTGATATTACGTATTTAAAACAAACACATCCATGTGGCGTAAGTATTCAAATATCTTTAGGGCCACTGGATAACAAACAAATTGATTTATTCATAGTAGCATTTAGAAGTATAATTTATAGCTCACCTGAGTTTTGTTTGACTTGGTTGTTGCCTGTGCTGTCTGCTGTTTTGTCACACCATTGGCTGTTGGCAGGATCATGCCCTGTGTGAACTCTACAACAGAAAATAACAGATAATAACATTCCGCATCCAACAGACAATGTAGTAGCAGCAATGCTTCTAAAACTCTTATGTAGTGGTCGACCGATATTTGGTATTTTTCAAATATCGGCCGATAAGTTTTTCTGGTTGGCCGATGTGTTCGAGGCGTGACTTTTATTTTGACGGCGCGGCTGACTTTTATTTTTATAGCGAACAAGAGGGAGAATGTGAGCAGTGTCGTCGTTCAGTTCTGTCTAATATGGATAGAAGTCTATCTAATAATCAGATAGAACTGTTAAACAAAGGAATTAAAATTTATACAAAAAGTATTATAACGATTGCTTTAATATTATTAGTAATAGAAAGGCAAACATTATAATACTTTCTCATTTGCCATCAGCATTCAGCAAATACGCATTTATATAATTTAAACAAATCTTTGAATGACTAATGAACATTTAATTTCACAAAACTTGCAGACTTAGTCGAATCTAGTTGAAGTGTGCATTTGTATCCTGCATGATCGAGTGTTCTCTGGGTGATGGTCGGTCCGTGTAAATTGAATGCTGACAGGAGGAGAGTTCTGCTTGACTGGAAACGCGCGATCGACAAACTTTAAACTAGTGATTTCAAATTATGCTGCACTTTATGCATTTGCCCGCTGTCATATTCATGTCATTTTCATTGCATGCAGTATGTAAAATGAGTGTTACCTTGGCTTTATTTGGGGGAAAAAAAGAAAAAAGATGTGCCGGTTTTGGCGTCTCAGTGAGATTTACCTGTTTTGAGGAAGTCCACGTAGCTGGCTAGCACTGTGCGGATTTTTTTGGCTCCCTCACTCCTCATCAGAGAAAGCAGCGCTGTCTCAGGCTCATCTTTACAAAGACTCACACTGATCTGCGAATGACCCCAAAAAATACCCAGACTCAATATCATTACAATAGCATGGCTATTGAACTAATCACATCTAACAAACAAATCACTTCTGTTCTAGATACTTTAGATCAGTGGTTCTTATACCTTTTTGTCTCCAAGGCAAAGGCTCCATGACTTTTCCAGTTGTTTGTGATTTACTGGATAAGGTTTTAAAGAAAACTATTCATAATTTCTACCCGATAAAACATTTTAGAGCTTGGCATAACTAGAAACACGTATATTCGTTATAAAAATACTCAAGAGGTAAAGTTATAAGATGTCACACTTAAAATGATGCTTCCTCATATATCCAGGATTCCAACACTGTGGAAATAACAGTTATTCAATATTCAGTAATAACAGTTAAGACAAAAAAATAATTAAAATAAGAAACATCTTGAATTTTAGTTGTTTTATCTTATGTAAATCCTTTTAAATCATTTTGAGGCCCCCTCGGAAGTTTGCTCACCTCCAGGTGGGCCCCGGCCCCCCGTTTGAGAACCACTGCTTTAGGTTCTCCAATACTATAGTGTTTAAATAAATTGACAATGTACACAGCACAGTAGTAGTCTTCCATAAAGCCTTTAGTCTGGTGATGCCACAGCATGTAAAAATATATAAATTAGTTGTGCAACTTACATCAAGGTCGTCCATGTCATTTTCATCCGAAAGGTTTGGAACTTCAATATTCCCCTTGTATATGATGCCTGATTTTGATGTCCCTATACAAACAGACAGCCCAAATCATGTAAATAGTTCATAAAGCCATTTTATAAGTCCCACCAAAACAAAATAACTGATTCAGTTAAATATTTAATTGGCCATATTCATTCCCTGATCCAAATAATTTTCCTCACCTCTCCAGTCGGCCTTAAGATTCCACTCATAGAAGAATATAAGCTTCCCTTTGCGGTTATTGATGGATGCTTCTCCCTCCACCTTGCTGACCTCTGTGCACAAAATAATGTTCTTTTTTGCAACATCATATGACCCCTTTAAGTAAAATTACATTTAAACTATCATTTGCTATGTTTATTGCATTTAATAAATAAAAAAATCCGTCGATTCCTGTTAATACATTTCATTTTTAATTTTGCTATTTATATCGCAATTCTTTAATATTTAATTTAAATATAAATTTTAATGTGGGCAATGGCAAATGGCACATTAGAATTACAATTATATTTCAAGTGAATTCGGCACAGACATAAAGGTTTTTTTTATTGATTTGTGACTATTATCAGTCATATTAACATATAGAACAGCCTTTACAAATCAGGCAATTCATTTTAATCTCTCTCTCTCTCTCTCTCTCTCTCTCTATATATATATAATTTAAACATTATAACATTTTGAAAAACTACCTTCAAAATCCAAATGTATTCATTAAAAAACAAATTAATTACAATGAAAAAAAAATAATAAAACACTAAATAAAAAAAATTATACACTATTTCACTTAATTGCTCAGTTGTAACAAATAACCAGTTCTGACAGAGGACTTCCCTTCTGTTCCCTACTCATCATGGGACTTCAATGATGACAAATGTAAAACTGCCAATGAAGAGATTGAAAACTACAATGAGATTTTCCAGGTTCTTGTTTGCAGTAGTGCTTTTAACGCTTTTGTGTAAACACTTCATGACATGTTCTTGTTGTTGAATCCATCTTGTTGATTTCATGTTGACAGGTCAGGGATTGTCGCTTGGTGAGTCTCCTGGATTTGGCGCTGGAGAAAGACTATGTTAGAGGAAAGGTAGCTGAATATCTGAACAAACTGATCGACCTGGGTGTGGCTGGATTCAGAGTAGATGCTTGTAAGCACATGTGGCCTGGTGACCTTACAAACGTCTACGGCAGACTCAAGACCCTCAATACCAAATGGTTTCCATCTGGCACCAAGCCCTTCATTTATCAAGAGGTCTCACCATCCCTTTTCTATGTTATCAACTTCTGAATAAGGAGACTTAGCATTCACTTAAATTTGGTTAATAAAGCATTAACACAACTTTTTATAGATTATTGACTTGAGTGGGGAGCCCATTAAAGCCAGTGAGTACTATGGGCTTGCAAGAGTGACGGAATTCAAACACAGTGCGAAATTGTGCACAGTGGTTCGTAAATGGAATGGAGAGAAGCTAAGCTATCTGAAGTATGTCACTAAATAAAAAAAATTATACACTATTTCACTTAATTGCTCAGTTGTAACAAATAACCAGTTCTGACAGTAAACTGCTATTGGCAGCACACAGTTTTATAGATGACAGTTTGGCATGATTTCAGAAAAGCCAAGGACAAGAACTACTAATATTGCGAAACAAAAATAAACAGCAGATAGTGGAAAGCACTGTTTCTTTGTAACAAGATTTTGAATAGAAGAGATTCTTCAGCAATAATTTAATCTTATTTTTGAAGCAAGTAGATTTTAAATAAAAAGGACGTTATTTATCATGTGAAGTTTGTGTGTGTGTGTGTGTGTGTGTTAGAGAAACAAAAGACATTACATGCTTAGTAAGTACACATTTGTCTTTACCATTTACAAAAATTAATTATTACCAACGGATTACAGTTTAAACATTGTGAGTCGGTTCAAGATTGCCAGTTGGTTCAATCACTGCACGAACAACAGTACTTTACATGCAAGGTAGTCTCTTGATCTGTAGATGGCTTTTCAGCATTCATTGGATGGTGTTTATGACACTGAGATCACTCACCCTAAACTGTTTTCCTCCGGACAAAGGCACAATGAAGCTCCTGATTGTGGCTGCACTTGTTGGACTGTGTCTTGCCCAGCACAACCCAAACACTAAACATAACAGGACCTCTATTGTTCATCTGTTTGAGTGGCGGTGGGCAGATATAGCTGAAGAATGTGAGAGATACCTGGCACCAAATGGCTATGGAGGAGTTCAGGTATGTTTACAATTCTTAATGATTCCTGCACAAATGCGCCTGCACTATTTGTAAGTAATAGGATGATAAATGTGATGTTTTGAAACTTTCGGAGCTTAGATTAGATATGTACAGAAGGTTTTGAATTATGAAGTGTTATCAAAATGTAAGCAAAAAAATACAACTGTAAAATAACAGTTGTCTTTGATTTTATAGATCTCTCCCCCCAGTGAGAGTATTGTAGTGTCCAATCCTTGGCAGCCTTGGTGGCAGAGGTATCAGCCGATCAGCTACAACTTGTGCTCCAGATCAGGAACTGAGGCAGAGCTGAAGGACATGATCACACGCTGTAATAATGTTGGGGTAATGCAAAACTAAGGCTAATAGTATCGTACCTCAAAACAGCCAAATGACGACATTAAAAATAAAGACGCTTAATAATTATGGAGCATCTCCTGTGTGCTACTTTTCCTTCCTGTAGGTGAACATATACGTGGATGCAGTGATTAATCACATGTGTGGAGCCGCTGGTGGAGAGGGCACTCACTCCAGCTGTGGATCATACTTCAATGCCAACAAGGAGGACTTCCCTTCTGTTCCCTACTCATCATGGGACTTCAATGATGACAAATGTAAAACTGCCAATGAAGAGATTGAAAACTACAATGAGATTTTCCAGGTTCTTGTTTGCAGCAGTGCTTTTAACGCTTTTGTGTAAACACTTCATGACATGTTCTTGTTGTTGAATCCATCTTGTTGATTTCATGTTGACAGGTCAGGGATTGTCGCTTGGTGAGTCTCCTGGATTTGGCGCTGGAGAAAGACTATGTTAGAGGAAAGGTAGCTGAATATCTGAACAAACTGATCGACCTGGGTGTGGCTGGATTCAGAGTAGATGCTTGTAAGCACATGTGGCCTGGTGACCTTACAAACGTCTACGGCAGACTCAAGACCCTCAATACCACTTGGTTTTCTCCAGGCACCAAGCCCTTCATTTATCAAGAGGTCTCACCTTCCCATCAAGACCAGTTACCTAAAATTGTTGTTGAAAGCATTAACACGAATGCCTTTTTTTTTCTTCTTCAGGTGATCGACTTGGGTGGGGAACCCATTAAAGCCAGTGAATATTTTGAACTGGGAAGAGTGACAGAGTTCAAATACAGTGCAAAACTGGGCACAGTCGTTCGTAAATGGGACAAAGGAAAGCTAAGCAATCTCAAGTACGCAGCAGTAACCTATATTATTATTACACAGCTCTCTGGAAAATTTCATTCTGCAGTATTGAGCGGTCATATATTTTTGTATAAATGGTCAATAGTATTGCAAAAATGGCTAACAATGCTGATGTTTTTTTTAAGTTAAGCTAATCTACAATTTTCTACTTACTGTAGTTGATGTGATATTATCAATAAGGAAGTGTCACTTGTGCCTAAAATCATGCTCAATAAGGTTATTGAAAGAGTTGTAAACAGTGTTTTGTTTTAGGAACTGGGGAGAGGGCTGGGGTTTCATGCCTTCTGATAGAGGCTTGGTGTTTGTGGACAATCATGATAATCAGAGAGGCCACGGCGCTGGTGGAGCTTCTGTTCTGACATTCTGGGACTCTAGGTAAAATATTTTGTCCAACTATGACTATTCCTACTGTGAGTGGTATGTTTTACATTGTGAATTTTGCAGGCTTTATAAGATCGCTACAGGGCTCATGTTGGCTCATCCATACGGTGTGACCAGAGTCATGTCTAGCTACCATTGGGATCGACATTTTGTGAATGGAAAGGTAAATGCTTTCACTTAAAATAATGATTACACTGAAGTTTTATAGTTGGTTAAACCTATGTGCTTGACGGTACATTAATGAATAGTAGTATAACCAGTGTTTGGGGTAACGCATTACAAGTAATTACGTAATCAGATTACTTTTTTCAAGTAACTAGTAAAGTAACGCATTACTTTTTAATTTACAAGAGAATATCTGAGTTACTTTTTCAAATAAGTAACGCAAGTTACTTTTTTTTCCAATTTATTGATTGACAGCTCTCCTGTCCCCATGTTGAGAGAAATCAGATGTTACTGTAGTTCTGGGGGTAAAAGAGCGCATTTGATTCTATTTTCCCCTAAACCACTAGATGGCACAAAACCCCACCGCAGAACTGCCTAAATATCTCTGTTGTACTGTAGGTGGAAATTTGGCTGATCCTTTACTTGATCACAAGCAGCAAGGCAAAGTTGATCTAATATTTAATGTTTTTTTGTTTTTGTTTGTTTAGATTTATAGATTTATGTAGCAAATGAGAATCATTAAAATAAATGACCAAATATATTTTGAGACAAATGTCTTTTTAATTATTTCAAGCTTTGTTTTGTTCAAGGTAATTAAATCAACAGTTTAATAATAATAATAATAAAAAAACTTAAGAATATGTAAATGTTTGGTATTTGGGGTAAAACACACCCCTATTGTTGGCGCTAAAGGCACAATAATTGACATGATCATGAATAGACTTTCATTTGTTGACAATGACATTTGTTGATCATTTGTTGGTTAGATTCAAATTGTCAATATAATGTGTTAAGTAAAAGCATCATTTATTGTTACTGTAAGGACATCATTTATTGTTTCTGTATTTTTAAAATGAACAAATTTTAATGACAGTATATTTCTTGAATAAGGTAAATTACAACCCCAATTCCAGAAAACTTGGGACATTTTGTAAAATGCAATAAAATCAAGAATCTGTGATTTATTCATTCTTTTACTTTTTGACAAAAGTACAAAGAAAGGATTTCCAAAGTTTTCACTGACCAACTTAAATGTATTTTGTAAATATAAGCAAATTTTGATTTTGATGCCTGCAACACACTCTAAATAAGTTGGGACCGAGGCAAAATAAAAGTGAAAAGGTTAAAGAATATCCAAGTTAATCTGTTTTGAAACAGTTCCCAGTAAGCAGGTGAATGGTAATAGGTGAAGGGATCATGTTTGGGGTTAAAAGGAGCATCTTAGTCTGTGCAAGCAAAGCTGGATCATGGCTCATCACTTTGTGCCAAATTTAATGAGAGAAGTGTCAAGCAAATCAAAAATCACATTTCTCAATGCAAAATCGCAAAGAATTTAGGTATTTCACCAACAACAACCATACATAATATTGTGAAAAGATTTAGGGAATCCAGAGAAATCTCAGTCTGTGTAGGGCAAGGCAGGAAACCTCAGTTAAATGTGAGTGAGCCGTCATGCTGCAGGGTTAGATATAGCCACATTGGCTCAGGAGTACTTCAGAAAACCGCTGTCACTTAACATAGTATGCCGCTGCATCAACAAATGCAACCCGAATCTCTGTTACTCTAGGAGAAAGCTATACATCAATTCTATGCAGTGATGGGTTTTCTGGGCCAGAGCTCATATAGTCAAAAAGACAGTGGGAATGTGTGCTGTGGTCAGATGAGTCCACATTTCAGCGTGTTTCTAGGAAAAATGGAAGTCATGTTCTCAGTCCCAAAGACCAAAGGGACCATCCAGACTTTCACCAGCGACAGATGCAAAAGCAAACGTCTGTCATGGTATATGAGCGCCAGTGGTGGAAAGAGTACTGAAAAAATATACTCAAGTAAAAGTGCCATTACCTTCCAAAAATGTAGTGTGAGTAGAGTAAAAGTACTTTACCAAAAAACTACTTGAGTAAGAGTAAAAGAGTAGCCTATTTAAAAGTACTCATGAGTATTGAGTAGTGAGTACTG
>NW_015554059.1:100757-113837 GCF_001515605.1 Sinocyclocheilus anshuiensis
AAAGAAGATAAAAAAAAAAAAAAAAAGAAATGAATACTCGTGCTAAGCACAACCGTTTTTAACATTGACAATAATAAGAAATGTTTCTTGAGCATCAAATCACCATATCAGAATGATTTTTGAAGGATCATGTCACATTAAATACATTGTATTATATTCTTACAATATTAAATTATAGCAATAAATTATAATAATATTTAAATATATAACTGTTTTTACTGTATTTTTAATCAAATAAATGTGGCCTTGGTGAGCATAAAAAATACTTCTTTCAAAAACACTAAATAAAAACAGACCCCAAACTTTTGAACAATAGTGTAGTCTAGATTATACAGACATAAACCCCAATTCCAGAAGCGTTGGGAGTTGGGACGTTTTGTAAAATGCAATAAAATCAAGTATCTGCAATTTGTTAATGCTCTTTAACTTTTATTTAACCGACAAAAGTACAAAGAAAGGATTTCCAAAGTTTTCACTGACCAACTTAAATGTATTTTGTAAATATAAGCAAATTTTGATTTTGATGCCTGCAACACACTCTAAATAAGTTGGGACCGAGGCAAAATAAAAGTGAAAAGGTTAAAGAATATCCAAGTTAATCTGTTTTGAAACAGTTCCCAGTAAGCAGGTGAATGGTAATAGGTGAAGGGATCATGTTTGGGGTTAAAAGGAGCATCTTAGTCTGTGCAAGCAAAGCTGGATCATGGCTCATCACTTTGTGCCAAATTTAATGAGAGAAGTGTCAAGCAAATCAAAAATCACATTTCTCAATGCAAAATCGCAAAGAATTTAGGTATTTCACCAACTACCATACGTAATATTGTGAAAAGATTCAGGGAATCCAGAGAAATCTTAGTCTTTGTAGGGCAAGACAGGAAACCTCAGGTGAATGTGTGTGACCTTTGAGCCCTCAGATGGCACTGCATAAAGGAGTACTTCAGAAAACCGCTGTCACTTAACATAGTATGCCACTGCATCAACAAATGCAACCCGAATCTCTGTTACTCTATGTAAGAATCTATAATCTGCCCCGACCCAGATTCCACTCCACAATATGTTTGATCATGCTCATTGTCCTCATCACTTTTTCTTACATCTAGGAGAAAGCTATACATCAATTCTATGCAGTGATGGGTTCTCTGGGCCAGAGCTCATATAGTCAAAAAGACAGTGGGAATGTGTGCTGTGGTCAGATGAGTCCACATTTCAGTGTGTTTCTAGGAAAAATGGAAGTCATGTTCTCAGTCCCAAAGACCAAAGTGACCATCCAGACTTTCACCAGCGACAGATGCAAAAGCAAACGTCTGTCATGATATGGGGGTTTATCAGAGCAAACGGCATGGCTGACTGGAATATGTGTGAAAGTACCATTGACATGGAGGCATTTATTTAAATTGTACAGAGACATATACTGCCACCAAGATGACATCTTTGACATCGATGACATGACATCATAGACACAGAGTGAATGTGCTAGATCAGTCCAGATCTGTCTCCTATTGAAAATGTATGGCCAGCCATGAAAAGGAGAATCAGACAACGACGATCAGAGAGTGCTGAGCACCTGAAGTCTTGTATCAAGCGAGATTGGTCAAAACTTTTGCTTGCAAAACTTTAATAATTAGTATTCTTAATACCCAAACAATTATACATTGTAATTAAAAGGAAAGCAGTGTTAAACATGCCTCTGTCCCAACTTTTTTGGAGTGTGTTGCGGCCATCAAAATCAAAATTTGTTTATATTTACTAAATAAAATTACGTTGGCCAGTGAAAATATTGGAATATTTTTCTTTGTACTCTAGTCAATTAAATAAAGGTTAAAGAGAATGAACAAATAACATATTCTTGATTTTATGGCATTTCACAAAACGTCCCAACTTTTCTGGAATTGGGTTGTAAATTATTTTATCTATTAAAATTAACATTATATGGTACAAACGTTTAACAATTATTAACTTTATTATTTTTAAAAACATATTATTTTAACTAAAGTATTTGTATCAATACTGGAGACCCCATGCTGGTGAGCCTTTTACCCCAAGTGTGTCGCCACCTCATATACGTTTTTAAACAAAACAAACTACCTTTATGATTTATTTTCCAACAAAATGTGTTGCTTCATTAATGTTCAATATTTTTTTCTGCAATCATGCACTTAGGAGTAAAGAAAAGCAAATTTTCCTTAAGTTGTGCCACGAGTGTGCTAAATGTTCAGAAAACCTGAACAAATAATGTTTTGGTGAAATAAAACACAGGATCAGAATGACTGGATGGGCCCTCCAAGCAATGCCAATGGATCCACTAAGCCAGTACCCATCAACCCAGACTCCACCTGTGGGGACAAGTGGATATGTGAGCACAGATGGCGTCAAATCAGGTAGGTGTGAGTTTTTTAGGTCTGCTGGACACATCTTTCTTTAGTCAGTGTCAAATCCCAGCAATTCTCTTGCTCTATTCCCCACCACAGGAATATGGTGATTTACCGTAATGTTGTCAATGGCCAGCCTCTTTCCAACTGGTGGGACAATGGTAATAATCAGATCGCCTTCAGCCGCGGCAGCAAAGGATTCATTGTCATCAACAATGATGATTGGTGAGAAACTTGCAACTCTAATCCATGAATAATGACCATGTTATAATGCAAATTAGCCATAACCGCTCATTAACTGGATTTGACTAATGCCCCAGGGCACTGAATGTGACGCTGAACACTGGCCTGCCCAAGGGTACATACTGTGACGTCATCTCTGGAGATAAAAGTGGGGGCAGTTGCACAGGGAGAGAGGTGTCAGTGGATGCTGATGGACGTGCCACCTTCAGCATCAGCAACACAGACGAGGATCCATTCATTGCCATTCATGCTGACTCCAAACTGTAGATTCAGTGAGGATAATATTATAATAAAGCAGAATCACTTATCTCAACAGTGTGGTTGATGAGCTTTTGTTTACAATCAGATCATGAATCATATCATGAAAAAAATAAACCACAGTCAGTGTCTTACACAGAACCGTAGTCTCCTGATTCAGTGAACAAGCTAAGTTTTGCGTCTTTGTCGCCATCTCAATTTGAAACCTGCAATTGCAGTTATTTACAGAATTATCTTCTTTACGTGGGTTGTGCATCGGGATTCAGCACGGCTCCTCAATGCGGATGAATCTAATGTTTTGAGGTGTGTGTGTGTGTCTGAGCTGTCAGTCAATGCACCAGTGTGAATATTCACTACTTCGGAATTACAGATACTACGTCTTAAAAGTTCTGACCAACTGCAAAAAAAAAAATAAATAAATAAATAAAAATGACAAATCGTGCTACCGATGGTGATGAAATCGATCGCAAAGTTAGCTCAAATCACGTCAAACCATGCAAATTATTATTAGTTATACTTTGTTCTCAAATTGTCCATGTTAACATCCTCAACATTGTGTGACTACATGTAAGTTATATTTAGTGTGTATTAGCGTTATCTGTAGATTTCAATTTCTGTAGTCATGTCATCGAAAGAAATTGTTCTTTTTTGTTCTTTTAACTTCAAACAGCAATTTAATGTTTTTTAGAACTCGTTCTCTTTGAAATACAAATCTTTTGTAAGTACTCAGTACTGTACTCAGTACTGTGGTGGAAGTACTGTAATCAGATGCACATTTAACCTCCTGAGACCCTGCATCCTCATATGAGGACATTATATTTTAGTGAATTTCTCTGAGACTATACATGCCACAGTTTTAAGTCTGGATGTCCTGTACAGAGCACATTCAGGGCTTTTTAGAGATACTAAATGTATGGATGTTTCACCATGACCACGCCCTCTCCTTGGTCTTCAAAAATGTCTGATATTAATTTAGTGACACTCTTATGGAAATATGATATTTTGTAATTATCATTTAAATCTAACTAATTTTTAAACTGTGTGTCATAAATCAACATCTCAGGAAAATGTTATGGGGTTTCAAATCAAAATATGACTTTCTGTTACGAAACAGGACGTTGATTAACTTGATTTCATACATGTCCTCATATGCGGACACCGGGTCTAAAAGCATGTTTATTACGCATTTTGGGAGACACAACAAATGAATCGGGAAAGAAAATATATTTCAATATTCCTATGAAATATTATATATTATTATGAAAATCTTGTCAATTATTACTCCCATTATTACACTTCTTTTTTCATTACATGTTGCCCCAAAAACACATGAATATTCAAATTAGATTTAGTTTATAGATACATACATTATATATAATGAGAAAACCTGTTTATGGCCATTTTACACACATTTTGCATGAAGAAAAATGGTATATCAAATCATTCTGTTATAACATAGTTGAGAATTATCTTTATACAAAGTTCATGAATCATATCATGAAAAAAATAAACCACAGTCAGTGTCTTACACAGAACCGTAGTCTCCTGATTCAGTGAACAAGCTAAGTTTTGCGTCTTTGTCGCCATCTCAATTTGAAACCTGCAATTGCAGTTATTTACAGAATTATCTTCTTTACGTGGGTTGTGCATCGGGATTCAGCACGGCTCCTCAATGCGGATGAATCTAATGTTTTGAGGTGTGTGTGTGTGTCTGAGCTGTCAGTCAATGCACCAGTGTGAATATTCACTACTTCGGAATTACAGATACTACGTCTTAAAAGTATGTCCAAAATAAGAAGTTTCACCGGAAAATGTGAATGTCTGAACAAGTTACATGACTGCCAATTTTGTTCTGACCAACTGCAAAAAAATAAATAAATAAATAAATAAAAATGACAAATCGTGCTACCGATGGTGATGAAATCGATCGCAAAGTTAGCTCAAATCACGTCAAACCATGCAAATTATTATTAGTTATACTTTGTTCTCAAATTGTCCATGTTAACATCCTCAACATTGTGTGACTACATGTAAGTTATATTTAGTGTGTATTAGCGTTATCTGTAGATTTCAATTTCTGTAGTCATGTCATCGAAAGAAATTGTTATTTTTTGTTCTTTTAACTTCAAACAGCAATTTAATGTTTTTTAGAACTCGTTCTCTTTGAAATACAAATCTTTTGTAAGTACTCAGTACTGTACTCAGTTCAAATTAGATTTAGTTTATAGATACATACATTATATATAATGAGAAAACCTGTTTATGGCCATTTTACACACATTTTGCATGAAGAAAAATGGTATATCAAATCATTCTGTTATAACATAGTTGAGAATTATCTTTAAGTTTGGTAAAAAAAAAAAAAAATCCTGAAAACTAAAAATGTATTGGTGATTTAAAAAAAATCATGTTCATTCATGTCTTTTTATTTATTTATTTTTAAAGAAATTGAGTCCCGATGTCCTCCACCAAGGACGTAGCATAACTTATGAATGAAATATCATTTAAAAAATTTTAATGCTCTAAACAATGTAATGACATGAAAAATAAAAATAAAAATTCCTAAAATGTTTTGCCGGGTCTTAATAGGTTAAAACTGGAATATAATCTAATTTCAGTCACTTAGGCTATGTATCTCATTAACATCACGCACCGTTTAAGACTCTATTTTCAAAATGACAAATTGAATTATTCCAACTGCTGTAAGAAGAGGCTATGGTCCGCCAGCTGCCGGGACTCCTTCTTTATGTTTACAGACGTGACTTAATGAAGCAAAGATGAACGACCAGAGCCACTCAAATTAGAAATCATTATTACAAGCTTACCGTTTTGAATCCTGATAAGGTAAGAAGATAGTTTTAAAAGTTATAGTTTTTTTTTTACTGGTCATGTACTTGCTGCATAATTGATTTTGGATAATTTTTAACCAAAAAAAGTTACGCAATGCAGCTTTAACAAAGTTAACAAGTCAGTGTCGCCTGCTGTTGAGGTGTTCCTTCTTGACAGCAAGTGCCTAACGGGGGTCTGTCTACATTTGGATGACACAACATCTGAAATAACAATGTATATGTAATGTATGCAGCGTTTTTATTTTATTTTAATTTTTTATAATGCTTTAACAAAGTTAACAAGTCAGCGTCGCCTGCTGTTGAGGTGTTCCTTCTTGACAGCAAGTGCCTAACGGGGGGTCTGTCTACATTTGGATGACACAACATCTGAAATAACAATGTATATGTAATGTATGCAGCGTTTTTATTTTATTTTAATTTTTTATAATACCTTAGCCAATTGATTAGCATACTGTGTTTTAAAATAAAAAAATTTAAAGTGACATGTTACTCGTAAACATAACATCTCAGGTTTCATGATGAGTAGATCCCCAATTGTAGATATGTAATAATATTAAGTGTTTAAATATTTAGTCAAAAAAAAAACAGAACATTTACCAGCATTATCACGCAAGCGTATTTTGTAGCTGAAGATGGCGCGAAAATTTCGCCAGAGGTGACCATTAACCTGAGTGCTCATGAGGTGAGTAGATGTACTTTTTTAAATGCGTTAAGAATGGTTGTATAATCAAACACTGAACACATATAGGAATATTCCAAAAGAAATGCAAAAGTTTATCGAGTAACCGAGCCAAGCAGTGAGAATCCTTCTAAGTTACGTTTTATGAACAAATCAGCTTTAGGGCTTTGACTAACTGAAACGTTATCGTAAAAGCACTATAAATAAACATAATTTATGTTCCTAATGTTTATTTAATATTAACTATTAGAGTAAACTAAGTATAATTTGACATAAACTAGTCGAATTTGCTGCCCTGGTAAATGTTCATTTGCTACAGTATCTATATATAACCACTAGATGGCACAACAGCAAATATTGCCTGCAAATTAGTAATTTCAGCTCTAAATAATTTGATTGACTAATTATTATTTTAGGATTATGATCCTGAGATTTATCTGTGAAATAGAAGTTCAATACCTAAGTTATGTACCTCAGTGAAAAGTGTGTATGTTATGAAAAACGTGTTTTATACTGTACCGTATAATGTCTTACGTTTTTTGTTGTTATAATTTTATACATAGCAATTTATGATTTTGAGAAATATTTAACTTTGACACATTTGGTTTATTTTCAGATTACTTATTGAAGGTCTTTTCATTATTTTCTAAAGCCCCGTGAAAGCAGACAGATGCTGTGCAGCAGCACTGAAGAGGTGACCCCGGCTTCGAGCTCTGAGCCCACATAACCTGATCGACTACAGAGTACAGACACGTAATCCATAGACAGCAGGATCCTCCGTCATCTTCTGTACTGCTCACTTCACACGGATCGGATGATGTCCGGAAAAGTCTGTGTCCAGGATCAAGCACTGCCACTGATACTAGTGCTCAAACAGCTGTGTTCACAGACACAACACCGACTGGAGGTGACAGAGAAAATAAAAACAAAATCACATGAAGGGTACAATCTACATTAAATAAACTGAGCATGATAACTGAACCTGATCTGACAGATCTAACAACAGTTTTATCAACAGATAATACACATTTCTGTTTTTGTTTTTTTGAATTGGAGAAAATATGGTTCAGCAAATAATGCAATTTAAGCAATCTCTTTTGCTAACATTAAACTGTATTATATCAAAAATATTTATACAAAACAGTGGGGACCACTAATGAATTACAAGATAAAAATGTTATTTGTATAACAATTTGAGTAAAAATTTTGATGCAAAAATTCAAATGAATTTAATAAATTCTTAGTTATAAACAAATTCTTTTTCAAGGGTTTAATTTAGATTTTTATTCCCAAGTTTTTCAAAGTGGTCTCAAGCTCTTGGGCTCCATTGTATTTAGGCCATCTGCAATTCTGCTCTCTAGATACAGTGTTACACATTAATTACCTGGACTGTGGTGGTCCACCAAAGTCTAATCTGTCCCGCCAGAGTTTCAAAATGGTAACAGTCTATTTTAAGGACCAATTCTCACTATTAACTAGTTGCTTATTAGCATGCATGTTACTAGCACGTTGGCTGTTCATTAGTACTTATTAGGCACATATTAATGCCTTATTCTGCATGTCCATATTCTAGATCACTTAACCCAACCGAATACCTAAAATTACCTACCTTACTAACAATTAATAAGCAGCAAATTAGGAGTTTTTTAACCAAAAATATTTTTACACTTCCCGTAATAACATAAAAGATCAAATGATTACAGAATTTACAGTGGTATTACAGCAGTGCATTACTCTCTTAGGGATAATAATAATAATGATAATCAATAATACTTGTATTATTTTACTTTGTACTACTATTTATTATTTTCCTTATTTATTATTAATATTTTTATTGTTATTATTGTTTGGCTCCCTAAAAACACCAGTGTAAATGTGATGTGGACTGAGAAACTATCACAACTAAAAAGAGGTTTAAGTTCACTTTAAAGTCCAGGGACTTTGCAAATAATTTTTCAGTCAATGCATATAATTTTTTATTCTTCTTCAATCTGATTACTGAAAAACCGCCAACCCCTTTTCAGTAACCAAATCGAACAGAATAAAACTCATTTGTATTGACTGAAAAATTATTTTGTAATTTTGCTCTCAAAACCAGATTGATACATTTAACTTTTAAAATGTTCAAAATTTTCCTACGGAGGACATGTCCCCGGACCCCCCTGTAGATACGTAGGTCCACCCCCAGAAACTCACAAAATCCTGTAGTAAACACTAGATATATGCATGAAAAACCCATATCAGTTGACTTGCCCTGCACTTTTTCCTTAGCTCAGCACCAGCTGAATATCAGTGGAAGAGCAGACAGGATCAGCTCTTCTTCATCTGTCCTCTGCTGGAGCTCCAGCACTCCACATCTAAGGGCCACACCTGCACTCTCACACCATGGCCGAACCCCTCAGAGAGACCTCAACAGTATGCAACTAACTAACCTTCTTTCTGGATAGATATCTGCAGTCCTGCTTAAATCTTAAATCAAAACTGATAACTCACTGTACAACTGTTTTAAAATAGTGACAACATCTTCATCTGCATCTGCGTCACATGCGGCCTCTGTGATAGTGGCTGCGGTGGAGGGACG
The DNA here is from genome assembly GCF_001515605.1 of Sinocyclocheilus anshuiensis. Lineage (NCBI taxonomy): Eukaryota > Metazoa > Chordata > Actinopteri > Cypriniformes > Cyprinidae > Sinocyclocheilus > Sinocyclocheilus anshuiensis. Next base: position 109,737 of record NW_015554059.1, read on the forward strand.
TGGTTTAGTTCGGGGGGAGATTGGCATGGCCAGTGTCAATGTGAAATGCCCAGAGCTGGTGCTCTCACAGTTTGCAGACACTGGAACTTATGTTAAGGTAAAGATCCATCTATTCTTCAAACCGCTTGTCTTTTGTAGGATAAAGGGTATGGTAAAGATGAAACCAGTTTTTAATTGCAAAAACAACACACATGTTTGAAAGTAATATTTAATTGAGTGATCAGAAAAAAAAAAATGTTAAACAGCAAAAACAGTGATGGTTGTTACATAAGTAACCTGAGACGATTTTATAGATAAAATAGAATGTACACAAACCTGTATTTTACCGAAGAATGCATCAATTCGATGGCGCTTAGAACTGCTCTCTCGTGAAGAGAAGACGCAAATAACCCCAAAACTCTCAGTAGTGGCTATATCCATATCAATTCCACTGTCACACAATGTTTCTTCTAGAACTCTTAAATTATTTAAGCAATTCCCCATAGCATACAAATAGTATGTTTGAAATATTTTAAAATTAAGTTTACTCCCTAACAAATCTGAATTGATGGGTAAAAAATCAATACGAATGTATTGCTTTGGGCAGTTCTCCAGAACAGAGCCCTCCACACAGTGCACCATGCCAGAAAAAAAGATTTTAAAATGACTGCCAGAATGTAGTGTAACCAAGAAAATAGATTTGTATTGGTTTTATCTAAAGTCATTGCTTGAAGATAATGTGTTTTTACCCAGAGACAATATTGTGCAGTAGAGGACTACATTCTTTGTAAAACACATTCAAAATGATGCAGAATTTTAATACAGGTAATTACCAAGCTGCATAACCTGATGCCTCTGGAGATTCTGATGCCAGACGGTGCTAGTGTGAAAGGACAAGAACTAAACTCTACACACTTATCACAGAAACTTTCCCGGTATCATACATGTTTACTGCATCTATCCTGGCTATAAATCAGGGCTGGGTGACTTACAACGTACAGGCTGTAAATTAAAATTATTTTTAGAGATTGTGCACACAACTTGATCTGATTTAATTCAGAATTACAGCTACTTCTTTCCACTGAGTGCAGAATATTTCCTTTTGCTATGTGTGCAGTCAGTCACATTCACTGCCATTCTGAGGAAGTACTTCAATGAGAAGAAGGGCATTATCTCAGAGGTCATTGTGTCAGTGTGAATTATTTGCCTGTCTCAGTTCCGTTTCAGATGAGTGATATGAATGTATGTTTATAAATACAATAATTAAACCTACTGTATATGTAAGACATATATGATAAATGTGATTAAACAATATCAAACGAAACGTTCTCTGTCTGTAGATACTATTGCCTGGCTTCTGCATCTGCCCTACTAAAGTACTTTGAGTTTGTTCAGAACTCAATATATGCTCCTAATTCACTGAAAGTGATCTTCACCGGCAGTGAGCAGACAGCCATGATTGATGCAATATCAGCCAGCAACTTGGAGCTAGTGGTAAACCACAGAGATCACAGGTTAGAGGACAGGACTTTTTTACAGTTTTAAGTTAACCTCCACATATTTACACTGAACAAAATTATAAACGCAACACTTTTGGTTTTGCCCCCATTTTTCATGAGCTGAACTCAAAGATCTAAGACTTTTAAAAACAAAAGTGTTGCGTTTATAATTTTGTTCAGTGTATATTACAGAATTCAACTGAAAACACAGAGAATTTAAATATCTGTCATCCACAAAGATCTACACATCCCCTACCCCAAGCTCAGCCCTGTTTCACAGACTTTATCGTATTTAAGTACTTACCAAAGAATGTAAAAAAAGCACACAGATTTGGATTGGGTGTTCAAAGTGACAGTTCCTTTTTTTTCCCCATAATGCTGTGCCTAAATTTTGTAATTATAAACTATGTTGACTATACTCATAATTTACATGTATCTGAATGTCAGTAACCATATGCTGTTGTAAACAGAAGTGAGCACACTCTGTTTGGGGTCTTAAACTACACTACGACTGCTGGTGGGGAGCGGCGGTTACGCTCCAATATTCTTGAACCTCTGCTGGATGTGTTCACTATCAACTCATGCCTGGACACCATACAGGTGATTACCTGTTATCTGTCTGCCTTTTTTCATTCTGTTGTTCTGTCATTAATTAAATAATCTTCTCTTTGATCTGTTTCCAGGAGCTGCTGCAAAATGAGGAGCTCTTCTTTGGTCTAAAAGCAAGAGACGGTAGGCATAGGAAACACATTTATCAAAATATTGACTTAAAAGTTGTTGCTTTCTTATGAGAGCTATGGGTGGGTAATTGATTTCACACAATATTCACTAACATTCAGATTAATTTCATTTAATTTAATTTAGAATATCATTGGGGAGAAATACTTTTCTAGTTAAGTAACAGGCAAAATCCTTTAGCAAGACAGCTATTTGGCTTTTAAATTCAAGATTTTCATCTTCAAAAAGACTTTTTAAGCCATCATTGTTAGAATTAGTTTAGCAGATTAGTAGTTTAGCAGTTACTCTGTTTAATTAGCAAAGATCATCTTTTTAATGGTTTAACCTTGTAGGTACCAGTGGCTGAAGCAAAAATAATGCAAATAATTCAGCTGAAGCACATTCTGGAACTCGTCCCATCAATGAAGGTAACTTGTGTCTATGCATTTTTAAAAAATACTGTCAAACAGTACTGAAAGTCACAAAGTCATTGCCAGGCCTGTACTGAATATGTCTGTGGAAAGCTCAGCAGATTTCCACAAAATTACAGTACTCATATTTTGACAATTTTTTATGTTTTCAGCTATCAATAAAAGCAGTAGTCTTTTCACCTCAGTGTGAAGTCAACATCAAAACAATTTACCTTATTTACTTCCATTTTTAGAATTTTGGTTCCATTTTACTTATTTTGTGTAAGTAAAGAAAATCACGAAATACCTGCAATTATGTAACTATATCTATATGTCATGATTGTATACTGAGTGTATTTTCTGACTTGGTTGAGAAGGCCTGTAAACTTGCTCAGTTGCATGTATAATTATGCCACATATAAGTAAATTTCTCCCTGATTAGGTGATGCTGTCACATTCCAAAACAGCCTTGTTGGAAGCATATTATACCTCACTTGAAGACAGCAGGTAATAACTTTTAGAGACTCAGCTCTGTGAACTATATTTGCATATACGCTAACATCTTGCACTGACCATCTTTGTTAAACATGAAACATGAACCTGTTCTTTCATAAGAGGAGATAATGTGTTGTGTATACATTAGTAACACAGAGGAGGCTCTATGAGCCCCACATATGTGGTAAGATTAGTCAGCACTTTCATATATGCATTTGAATGTTTAGTTAGAGTTCTGGTATCAGGTATTACTATTTATCTTTAATGTTTCCTCATTTGTGTTGGTTTAGGTTCAACAGCATTCTGGATCAGATTAAATCACTGATTAATGATGACACCAGTTACATGAAAGGCAGTTTGTCCATGTGCACACAGAAGTGCTATGCTGTGCGGCCCAACGTCAGCGAATTCTTAGATATTGCATGACGAGCCTACACAGAAGTGACCAGACAGAAGAGCAACTATGGGTTCACCATGTAGACCTCATGAAAATGAATGACCACTGTGAGGAGGCTTTGAAAGACATTTTCCACATGTCTTAAGTGTGAGTGTACTGCAGATCAAATAAAGTTTAACTTTGAGTGAAAAAATGCAGCATTTAACCATAGATGGTATTTATGTACACTGCAGGGTGGTGTCCAGGTTACTGAGTGAGATCTATGAACACATGATCCACTGCCTGTACAAACTGTCTGATGCTGTGTCAATGCTGGACATGCTGCTTTCTTTGGCTCACACTTGCACGGTCTCAGATTACGGTAATGTTTAAGCACAAGATAAGCATAATGTACATTTTTACATTTATGTAAGCACATGAATTTTTCCTCCTTTACCTGTTGATAGCATTGATTTCCTTTTTATTGATGAGCTGGGTCGAGGCACCAGTCCAGAGGAAGGCATTGGTATCTGCCACAGTGTCTGTGAATTCCTCATCAATCTTAAAGGGGTCATATGATGCGATTTAAATTTTTCCTTTCTCTTTGGAGTGTTACAAGCTCTTG
>NW_015554059.1:114057-115531 GCF_001515605.1 Sinocyclocheilus anshuiensis
TGTGTTTTGTTGTGAAAGCGAAACTACTTTATTTGGCCTTCCAAATCCTTTACTTTACAAGGCCTTCGTCATGCCTGGAGCTGATCCGTACTGGTCGCTGAGGAAAGCCATCAACTTCGCACTGTGGATCGCCGGATCGGCTTTCACCGTGGACGAAGTGGAGTCCAGCCCGGGGTCGTCACATGTGGTTGTCGCAAGCCTCCTTCGTCGAATCCGCTGGCCACGCCTCTGCTCACTCAAGCTGGCCTCCGCTCACTCTTGTGAAAGCGAAACTACTTTGTTTGGTCTTCCAAAAGAGGACATGACTAGAAATCAGTGGTTAAGTTGTATTTACAACACTGTTCCAGAACAGTTCAATCCAAATATTCAGATGTGTGCAGCACATTTTATGGAGGACTGTTTCCTGATCCTGGGAGAGTAGACTACAATGCCGGCTGTTCTGACTCACAGTCTGTAAGTACGTTTTCATATTTAAAGAATTTGCCACTGATGATTCAAACGCGAGTTTTGGGCAGTGTAGAGTAGCACTTGTTGTTTGTCATTTCTCTGATCACAAATGCAGACATGGTTTTATGTTTACGCGGCGCGATGCAACGCAACGCGTAAAAAGACAGTATAAGTCATTATAATCCGTAATTATGTCCCCACTGGATGCAACAAATGCCTCGTTTATAATGGGTTTTAATGTTTTTGTCTTGTCGCTCCCGCCGGACAGGGCATCACAATATGGTAAGGGGTGTAACACTTCTGTCACACGCTTGAGGTATTCGGCCAATCACAAAGCACTGGATAGCTGGCCAATCAGAGCACACCTCACTTTTCAGACCGATGAGCTTTGTAAAAATCGATGCGTTTCAGAAAGACGGGGCATAGAGGAGAAACAATAATGTACAGTATGTGGAAAATAATGTGTTTTTTGAACCTTAAACCGCATAAACACATTTCATTACACCAAATACACAAAATAATGTTCTTTTTAGCAACATCATATGACCCCTTTAAGGTGCTGTATTTATTTTATCAAGAGTATATATGATACAATAACAAGAGATATAGAAAACAAATTAATATTTACATATAGCAAACATGCGTGACCTGTTTGCAGTATTTCCATAAGTAGCTAACAAAACTTTGTGCTTTAGGCCTTCACACTCTTTGCCACGCACTTTCTTGAGCTGTGCCAGTTGCAAACTCTTTACCCCAATGTGAACCAGCACATGCAGGTTCAACACGTCCGCACAGAAGATGGCAGAGCAGAGAGGGTTGTCTACACCAGTGTTTCCCAACCTTTTTTTAGTCGCGGCACCCTTTGGGAATTTTAACAAACTTGTGGCATCCTACAAAATAAATTTTGTCACAATATTTGAATTTCTAACTTCGATATGATAATTTGAAAAGTGTAGATATTCAGTACAACAGGGAAGAACTGCAGAATATAATGTCATACAGATATTTTTTATATTATTAAAAAATT
>NW_015554059.1:116015-116234 GCF_001515605.1 Sinocyclocheilus anshuiensis
TAGGCGCAGTGAATAGCACATTTTTTCTTAAGGTGGGCCTTTAGCCTCGTTGTACCCTACTATTTTGAATAAACGCTATTCTCTTTATCCTTTTATTCATCAAAGAATCAAAAAAAGAAGTATCACAGGTTCCAAAAAAATACCAAGCAGCACAACAGTTTCAACACTGTTAATAAATCAGCATATTAGAATGATCTCTGAAGGATCATGTGACACTGA
>NW_015554059.1:116280-121971 GCF_001515605.1 Sinocyclocheilus anshuiensis
AAAACAATATTAAGCAGCACAACAGTTTCAACACTGATAATAAATCAGAATAAGAATGATTTATAAAAGGATCATGTGACACTGAGTACTGGAGTAATGATGCTGAAAATTCAGTGCTGCGTCACAGAAATTAATTATATTTTAAACTATATTTAAATAGAAAACCAATATTTAATATTTCACAGTATTACTGTTTTTTTTCTGTATTTTTACCAAATAAATACAGCCTTGATTAGCATAAGAGACTCCAGTAAAAATCATAAAAAATCTAACTGATTTTGAATGGCAGTGTATAAAAAGCTATAATAATGCGGCACTTGACTCATGCACACACACACACACACACTCACTCAGACACAGACACACACACACACACAAACGCACTTACACGCAACACACAGTATATGCTCAATTCTAATAAACCTAAAGGTTCTGCAAAAAGAAATTCCAAAACGAATGAACAGGACATGAACGCTGAAATGTTTAGTGTTCTCTATATATGTTGAAATGAATAGCCTATTAAAGTCCTCCATGTTTACACAAGATGGCGATAAAAAGCTATTTTTGTGTGTTTGTGTAAGAAAAGAAACAGTGGTATATTGACCAAATACAGAAACAGGACAGTTATAATTTCAAATAAATAATTATAATTTTATGTTTCATAATTATCATAAAACAATGATCTTCCATTTAATAAAAAAATATATTTAAAACGTCCAAATGGCATGAAATGATGGAAACCAAATATATTTCAGTTAGATGGGTTACACTCTAAAGCAAACAAATAATATATAAAGACTGAAATGTATATATTTCACACACAAGCACAGTAAAGATTTTTTTATTCATTTATCATTTTTTTTTACCTCTTAACTGTCCCCCATTTTTGAACATGGATGTGAAAGTGCACTATCCAACCTTAAATTGTTCTAATTCATGAACGAATACATTTTGTAATATGATTTTGAATGACCATTTCCATAGAAATGCAATGTCCAATTTTAAATTGGTTGAATTTTGAGGTTTTAAGCTTTCAAATGATATATAATTTATGATGATTACTAAAACATGACAGGGATAAAGGCAACGAAAATTGACTTCTTGTGACAGAGGTCAAAACTCCTGTTATGATATAGATTTTTGAGGTGCACTCTTGCCAATTACTGATCCTACATAATTTGTAACAAAAAACAGTGGACAAATATCTATTTAGGAGTCTTAGACCTTTCCAACGATATGTAGTTTGGCATGCTTAGATTAGGATTTAATTGTAATATAGTGAAGTAAATTTAGGCGTCCCTCTAAGAGGACAGGTGACAGTTAAGAGGAAAAAATGTAGAAAGTGCATATTTGCAGTGAAAAAGTAAGAGCTCCACTTCTCTCTCAGTTTTTCTTCCACTTGTTTAGAGTGGACAAAAGGACCTAATCTAGGGTTAATTCAGATTATCTGGGACATTTTTTTCCATTCACCTCATTGGGAAAAAAATGCCCTAATTTACCTGAATACACCCTATGCACTTCTGATGAGATCTGGCACATATATAAATATGCACTTTCTTATGCACTACTCTTCCAGTGCACATTTATGCGCTGAGCTTCACTCTTCTGATGAGTAATATTCTTCATCATCATCAGAAGCTGCAGCAGCGCTCTGGTCTTCACCAGTCTCAGACGGCCCAGCCTCACTGTCTTCAAATGCCTGGCATACGACTGTGTGCAAGTCGATCATCACAGGCTTCACTAAATGTATTTCAGTGGTGTGGCTCTGGATCATGTAGTTTCTGGGCTCATCTGGTTCTTCCAGAAGCAGCCTTCTTATAGGCCACTTCTTAGGTATATCCAAATACAAGACCCGGTATTCACGTGGTGGCACTTTTGGGGGTAACATATCCCACCACTCCCCCTTCTTTTTAAACAAACCTTTACAATGCTTCCATTTAAATATGCTCTTTTCCCCAAGCAATGTGACTGGGGTCTTAGATTTCTCCCTAATCTCTTCCCTCCAGCCAGGCTGATAGCCTGGCATTATAATAAATTCTCTTTGAAGGAAGTTCTCATGTCTTTTAAACCTTCCATACCAATCCGCAAACTCCTCTTGCTTTTCCTTTAGCAGTTCTTTCCACATTTTGCCTATTGTTGTGGTCACTCTATCAGAAGAAATCACGGTAGAGGAACTCCAGAATTCGCCACAAGGCACTCGAGGTTTGGGCTGCTTTATAAATGCCGCAGTAGAGTTCTAAAAATGTCTCATTGTGACGTCACTGGGGCGAGCTGGGTCCTCCTCCTCATCATCGTAATGGCCAATCAAATCAAAGAAGGCGCATTTTACGGTCTACATTAACGGTCAAAGAGGGTGACTGTGAGGTAGCCTCAGGGGCGCATTAATGCACGGGCTTCAAGGGGCTGAAGCCCAGGGGCCTACACTGGAAAGGGGGCCCACTGGCTGCAGGGAAATTATATTTTTTGAATAATTATTTATATGGGAGTTTGCAGCAGTGACAACAGCGTTCTGTAAACAAACTCATACACTCATTTTCAGCGACGCCCTGGTTGTAGTAGCCTATAGTGCAGGGTTCCTCAAATCTTGCCCTGGAGGGCCAGTGCGCTGCAGAGTTTAGCTCCAACCCTGATCAAACTCACCTACCTGTGATTTTCTAATGATCCTGAAGACATTGATTAGCATGCTCAGGTGTGTTTGATTAGGGTTAGAGCTAAACTCTGCAGGAAAATGGATCTCGTGGGCCAGATTTGAGGATCCCTGCTATAGTGAATGGCTCAGTTTAGGTTCCCCCCACACAGTTTGTATAGTTGGTATGTTCCACGTGTTCCATCAATATACTGTAAGCGGAATATACAATGCATTCGCTAGTAAATAACCACAGCAGGAGAGTATCTTTATGTCAACACGCAGATTAACAGAAACACAACACTGCTGTGTGAAAGGAACTGGTAACGTTCTGTAACGTCATACAGTGAGAGTTCAGTAACGTGCGTGAATGTCATCTGTGTTCCATAAATAGTGCTGCTCTAAAGTCTCAATTTTAAATCTGGGGATGGAAAAATAGGAATTGTCCTATTGCTTAAATGTGATCATTAAACTTTATACGACTGTGATTTAACTAATTCAACGTGAGCATGTCATGTTTCAAAATAAAAACGCAGTTAGCAATCACCAAATAAATAACCCACATTTATGCCAACATGCCATGTTGTTTTGATCTACTGATGATGAATAATTCATATATTGTGTGATTTATGGTGTTTAAATCATACCTGTAAACTCACATTTCAACCAGGAACGTTTTGATGGCATTTTCCTTTCATATTACCTCCGTATAATGCCGTAATAACGGAGTGTTTGTTTACTTTATGTAATGGCTATACAATTCTACAGTTCCACAAGCGCCACCTCGTGGCAAAGAGTGAATTTGCATATTCGCTTATATTCACATTTTACGCAGAACAGTGTTGTGAAATGTTAACTGGCATATTAACATGACAAAAAAACGAAGTCTGACAAATAATTGTTAGGAACTTAGGTTTTCTGGGGTTGGGGGGCCTACTGTAATGCTGTAGCCCAGGGGCCTTTGGTTATCTTAAGGTGAGTAATTTGTGGGCTAATTTTCATTTTTGGGTGAACTAACCCTTTAAGGCGCCACTGGGTAGCCTAACTGAAGATGTAGTTACCTGTAGTTGAACTTTTAATATTTAATAACTGTTTCACGATGGAAATGTTAAACGAGTGACAGTAATATCCAAAGATGAACTACTTTCAAATTTCGGCTTTTGAAAACATATAAGTGATATATAATGTAATGGCTTTAATTCGAGTGTGTTTTGAAGTTGTGGTTTGGACAGGGCTGCCAAACTTTTGAGTTTAGCTGGAAGTGAGAATTCCCACAGTGGGTTGTTTGGTATATATATGAAGAGTTCAGATGCAAAAGCTTCTATGCATTTCTGTGCATTTATTTATTTTTATTTATTTATTTGAACTATCAGAATTTCGTGTGACTTTTTGGTAAATAACGTTTGCACAAAATTGCACAATTTTGCTCAGTTTGGGCCTCAGAATTTTTCTTTCTTGACTAGGAGCTCCATATTCTCACCAAATCATACTATTTGGGGCTTAAAAGCCTGATGTATCAAATATGATACAAAGCATAAAACATATAAACTTTTTTTTTTTTTATTTTCTTTTATATTTTGTCTAAAGATTCAATAAATTTTTCAATTTTTAAAAAGTCAATTATTTCATATGTCGGGATTTAACAGGGTTAAACAAAAAAATCGTGCGTAAAAACAACCCATAAAGTTCTGTACTAGTCATGCTGTTCTCCTGAGCTCCTGAATCCCAGCCCTATGGCATATGGCAAGCCGTTTTGACTTTTATTCATTCTCAGGATATGAATTCTTGATATCAACAATTAAATTTTTACTAGTTAAAATGTTAGTTCTTGATATCAACAATGACATCATCACTTGCAGAAATTGAATTCTTGATATCAGCAATTCAATTTCTACTAGTAAAAAATATTATTCTTGATATCAATCATTTATATCCTGGGAATGGCAATAGGCAAGCAGTTATTGACTTTTATTCATTCGCTGGATATGAATTCTTGATATCAACAATTCAATTTTTACTAGTTAAAATGCTAATTATTGATATCAGGAATTAAATTTCAACTAGTAAAAATTATAATTCTTGATATCTGTAATTGTATTTTCACTAGTTAAATGTCACCATAGGCTGCCATTCAAATTTAATTGTTGATATCAAGAATTGATTTCTTACTAGTTGAAATTCCAATTTCACATATCAGAAATACAATTCTTACTAGTAAAAACCTTTATTTTTGATATCAGTAATCACGTGGTTACTAGTACAGATTCTTGATATCAACAATTGAATTCTTGATGTCAACTATTTAATTGTCACTAGTGACAATGTTAATTTCTGATGTCATGAATGTGATTGTTACTAGTAAGAAAGCCATTTTAGATATCAGAAATTATATTGATATCACAAATATATTTTTAGATATCAAAAATAACAAATCTAACATGTTGAAATTCATTTACAGATATCAAGAATTAACATTTCAACTAGTAACAACTGAATTCTTGATATCAAGAATTCACATTTTTACTAGTAACAAAGTAATTATTGATATCAACAAAGGCAGTTGATATCTGAAATTGCCCTTGCAACTAGTGAAAATAGAATACCATTTATAAATAACATTTTAACTAGTAAAAATACCTTTACAGATATCTAGAAATGCCATTTTTACAGGTAAGAATAGCTATGGTAATGAGATCTAAAAGTCAGCCATGCCTACCTAAAATGGCTCGTTCTAACATGCCCCAACATACCTACGTCACTATGTGGAAATATTAGCATAATGCCGCCCATTTGTTTTGTCAATGAAACATGAAAATTATATTATGGCTGGATTTAGTTTTTTATTAATTGTTTAAAAAAAAAAGTAATTTTATCCTGTTTCTTTTTATTGGCCACCAAGTTCTTCGGGTAATTAAAGATAAAATGAACAAGGCATTCATTTAGCTTTAAAGGGGTCATATGATGCGATTTCAAGTTTTCCTTTCTCTTTGGAGTGTTACAAGCTCTTGGTGCATAAAGAAGATCTGTAAAGTTGCAAAGACTAAAGTCTCAAATCCAAAGAGATA
>NW_015554059.1:122025-122327 GCF_001515605.1 Sinocyclocheilus anshuiensis
ATGTGCACGCAAAGAAAGAAGGCGTGGTTTCAGGAACAGCAGTCGTGTTGATGCAGCTATACAACAGCAACCCAGATGTTCAAATTTGTGCAACGCATTTTATGGACGACAGTTTTTTGAACCTAGAACCTAGAAGGGCTGGCTGTGCACAAAGGCTATTTCTAAAAAAAAAAAAAGGTCAATTCTGACTTTGCTATGACAATCTGGCGCTTGAATCAGCGACTGTAAGTATGTTTTGTTATTAGTTTAGGTATTTGCTATTGACTGTTCAAATGCAGAGCTTTGAGCAGCGCAAAGTAACG
>NW_015554059.1:124615-125754 GCF_001515605.1 Sinocyclocheilus anshuiensis
GTCAAGACAGTTATTGTGACATAATATTGTGTGTAGGCTATTTTAATATTGTGTGCACACAGTAACGATATCACAGCGCATAAATACCACATTGAGATCTCACCCGAGAATGATGAACTTTCATGAGGAAACAGCACTGGTCTGATCGTTCAGATAGCGGATTAGTTTTAGGGGGCTGAGACGACAAATAGGGGGGCTGAAGCCCACCTAAAAGGGTCTAGAACCGCCCCTGTATAGTACAGCACTATATATTTAATCATGTCTGGAAACTTGACAAGTGTGTTTTATTGGGGTAAATGATCTATGAGCATTTCACATATTTCTATGCACACTAATAATATTAAACTACTGTCGCTACACTATGGTTATACATATTTATTGCATTTATTTTCAATAAAACTGAAAAAGGCTTAGAAGATTCCTTATCCTGTGGCTCCCTCTAGTGGATAAAATTAATACCACAGCCGTAGTACAGCAATATTTAATCATGTATGGAAACTTGACAAGTTTGTTTTATTGGGGTAAATGATCTATGAGCATTTCACATATTTCTATGCACACTAATAATATGAAACTACTGTCGCTACAGTACGGTTATACACATTTATTGCATTTATTTTCAATAAAACAGAAAAAGGCTTAGAAGATTCCTTATCCTGTGGCTCCCTCTAGTGGATAAAATTAATACCACAGCCTTCATCTTCCAGTTGAAATGGCTGATAGTTTAGAATTTGATTTTGGCTGGGGCTATTTGAATACAATGAATTCTATTTACACTAAGTGAAAATAGCATATTTTCTTAGCAATAGATTCTATTTACACTATTTAATAATAGGAGTATTTTCTTGCAGTAATAGTAGTTTGATGCTGTTCGTGTACTACTAAGTGCAAATAGTGACCGATATCTTCACCTCATTATTGTAGTAGGCTACATTATAAAACAGTATAGGCTACAATAATAACGTATTGAGTGTAAATTATCATTTTTATTAAAATGGATGCCGCCCCTACAACTAGCCCTAACCTTAACCAATATCCACACGTTATTTTCCACTTTTCGATAATTTCCTTCATTTGTATTGAAAATATATGCCTTTCCGATGTGATACGGGATGTGAAAAGGGAGAAGAACGAGTTCG
>NW_015554059.1:126125-126564 GCF_001515605.1 Sinocyclocheilus anshuiensis
TGTATGTGTACTGTTGCAAATGTCTAAATGACTTGTTGTGTATGTGGGGCAAAAAGTTCCCGAAATAAACGAAATAAACCAGCTCCGTCTTTCTTTTCTCTGCGCTTACAATTTTGGCACGATTCTCTCAGGGGAGGGCGGGGCCACCTTCTTCTTGTAGCCAATCAAATGAGCCTCTCGCTGACTCTCCATTTACTCTTATCTGATTGGTCCAATAAACACATCGTACCCAAGACATTAATCTTCATTTAGTTCAGGATCATTCTTGCTGTCGGAATGGTACTTTTAACGTACACATACAGTAAAAAAAAAAAAACAACTTAATTAAAACATAATATTTTATAAGTTGTGTACCATTAGGCTATGTGTTCATACTGAATTTTGAGCTGTGTAGTTTCCTTCTCTTCCTCAACAGGCTATATGATATATTGGTTTATTG
>NW_015554059.1:128129-129036 GCF_001515605.1 Sinocyclocheilus anshuiensis
GGCTGAAGCCCACCTAAAAGGGTCTAGAACCGCCCCTGTAGTACAGCAATATTTAATCATGTATGGAAACTTGACAAGTTTGTTTTATTGGGGTAAATGATCTATGAGCATTTCACATATTTCTATGCACACTAATAATATGAAACTGCTGTCGCTACACTACGGTTATACACATTTATTGCATTTATTTTCAATAAAACTGAAAAAGGCTTAGAAGATTCCTTATCCTGTGGCTCCCTCTAGTGGATAAAATTAATATCACAGCCTTCATCTTCCAGTTGAAATGGCTGATAGTTTAGAATTTGATTTTGGCAGGGGCTATTTGAATACAATGAATTCTATTTACACTAAGTGAAAATAGCATATTTTCTTAGCAATAGATTCTATTTACACTATTTAATAATAATAATAATAGGAGTATTTTCTTGCAGTAATTGTAGTTTGATGCTGTTTGTACTACTTAGTGCAAATAGTGGCCAATATCTGTACCTCATTATTGTAGTAGGCTACATTATAAAACAGTATAGGCTACAGTAATAACGTATTGAGTGTAAATTATAATTTTTATTTAAAAATTATTAAATGGATGCCGCCCCTACAACTAGCCCTAACCTTAACCAATATCCACACGTTATTTTCCACTTTTCGATAATTTCCTTCATTTTTATTGAAAATATATGCTTTTCTGATGTGATACGGGATGTGAAAAGGGAGAAGAATGAGTTCGGCAGAAGGCGGAATCGAACTCGGGTCCGTCGCATTAAAAAACAGCTGTTTCGATATGAAGGTAGAATGACGTCAAAAAGATTTGCATACGCAGGGTAAGAGTTGCGGAAGTGTACATAAGACTGTAAGCGTAAATTAAATTTGCATGCGCAAGAGAAGCTTTGTAAAGGTGTAAATCGCG